>NC_060126.1:397214590-397517620 GCF_021461395.2 Schistocerca americana | reverse complement strand
TCTGTTCAGTCGTCTGTAGACTGTGCGTCTGGAGACAACTGTTCCAGTGCCTGCGGTAAGCTCCCAAGCAAGGCTACCTGCAGTACTCCGTGGCCGTTTGCGGGCACTGACGGTGATATATCGGTCTTCTTGTGATGTACACTGTGGACGTCCCATAATGTAGCACCTGGGCACGTTTTCTGTCTGCCGGATCGTTGCCATAATCTTGAGATCACACTTTGTGGCACACTGAGGGCCCATGCTATCACCTTCTGTGTTTGACCAGCCTCCAGTCGCCCTAGTGTTCTACCCCTCATAAAGTCATCAATATGTGTTCTTTGAGCGATTTTCAACACACAGTCACCATTATCACGTCTGAAAACGTCTGCACACTTTCTCTCTGCATCGTACTCTAACAAGCACCAACACACCTCTGCGTATGTGGACTGCTGCCAGTGCCACCGTGCGACGACCGCAGGTCAGATGCACCGCATGGTCATACCCCGAGGTGATTTAAACCCGCAAACCGCCCTCCAGAGCGTTGTTTCACCATGCATCAACATTACCCTTAATTTATGAGCATGAGTGTAGGTTGAAGATATATATTTGGCAAAACATCGTGTCCTGCTGCGTGAAGAAATCCTGTAACAGCCTGCTGCACATCCTCGTACGACAGATGTTTAGGACGGGTGGTAGGGACAGAGCATCGAGTGACATTATACTGAGTGCACTATCCGAAAATTACCTCGAGCAATTAAACAGAGAACCGCCTCGTGGAGATAACATCTTGGACCTACTGATAACAAACAGACCCGAACTTTTCGACTCTGTATGTACAGAACAGGGAATCAGTGATCATAAGGCCGTTGCAGCATCCCTGAATATGGAAGTTAATAGGAATATAAAAAAAGGGAGGAAGGTTTATCTGTTTAGCAAAAGTAATAGAAGGCAGATTTCAGACTACCTAACAGATCAAAACGAAAATTTCTGTTCCGACACTGACAATGTTGAGTGTTTATGGAAAAAGTTCAAGGCAATCGTAAAATGCGTTTTAGACAGGTACGTGCCGAGTAAAACTGTGAGGGACGGGAAAAACCCACCATGGTACAACAACAAAGTTAGGTAACTACTGCGAAAGCAAAGAGAGCTCCACTCCAAGTTTAAACGCAGCCAAAACCTCTCAGACAAACAGAAGCTAAACGATGTCAACGTTAGCGTAAGGAGGGCTATGCGTGAAGCGTTCATTGAATTCGAAAGTAAAATTCTGTGTACCGACTTGACAGAAAATCCTCGGAAGTTCTGGTCTTACGTTAAATCAGTAAGTGGCTCGAAACAGCATATCCAGACACTACGGGATGATGATGGCATTGAAACAGAAGATGACACGCGTAAAGCTGAAATACTAAACACCTTTTTCCAAAGCTGTTTCACAGAGGAAGACCGCACTGCAGTTCCTTCTCTAAATCCTCGCACAAACGAAAAAATGGCTGACATCGAAATAAGTGTCCAAGGAATAGAAAAGCAACTGGAATCACTCAATAGAGGAAAGTCCACTGGACCTGACGGGATACCAATTCGATTCTACACAGAGTACGCGAAAGAACTTGCCCCCCTTCTAACAGCCGTGTACCGCAAGTCTCTAGAGGAACGGAGGGTTCCAAATGATTGGAAAAGGGCACAGATAGTCCCAGTCTTCAAGAAGGGTCGTCGAGCAGATGCGCAAAACTATAGACCAATATCTCTGACGTCGGTCTCTTGTAGAATTTTAGAACATGTTTTTTGCTCGAGTATCATGTCATTTCTGGAAACCCAGAATCTACTATGTAGGAATCAACATGGATTCCGGAAACAGCGATCGTGTGAGACCCAACTCGCTTTATTTGTTCATGAGACCCAGAAAATATTAGATACAGGCTCCCAGGTAGATGCTATTTTTCTTGACTTCCGGAAGACGTTCGATACAGTTCCGCACTGTCGCCTGATAAACAAAGTAAGAGCCTACGGAATATCAGACCAGCTGTGTGGCTGGATTGAAGAGTTTTTAGCAAACAGAACACAGCATGTTGTTATCAATTGAGAGACGTCTACACACGTTAAAGTAACCTCTGGCGTGCCACAGGGGAGTGTTATGGGACCATTGCTTTTCACAATATATATAAATGACCTAGTAGATAGTGTCGGAAGTTCCATGCGGATTTTCGCGGATGATGCTGTAGTATACAGAGAAGTTGCAGCATTAGAAAATTGTAGCGAAATGCAGGAAGATCTGCAGCGGATAGGCACTTGGTGCAGGGAGTGGCAACAGACCCTTAACATAGACAAATGTAATGTATTGCGAATACATAGAAAGAAGGATCCTTTATTGTATGATTATATGATAGCGGAACAAACACTGGTAGCAGTTACTTCTGTAAAATATCTGGGAGTATGCGTGCGGAACGATTTGAAGTGGAATGATCATATAAAATTAATTGTTGGTAAGGCGGGTACCAGGTTGAGATTCATTGGGAGAGTGCTTAGAAAATATAGTCCATCAACAAAGGAGGTGGCTTACAAGACACTCGTTCGACGTATACTTGAGTATTGCTCATCAGTGTGGGATCCGTACCAGATCGGTCTGACGGAGGAGATAGAGGAGATCCAAAGAAGAGCGGCGCGTTTCGTCACAGGGTTATTTGGTAACCGTGATAGCGTTACGGAGATGTTTAATAAACTCAAGTGGCAGACTCTGCAAGAGAGGCGCTCTGCATCGCGGTGTAGCTTGCTCGCCAGGTTTCGAGAGGGTGCGTTTCTGGATGAGGTATCGAATATATTGCTTCCCCCTACTTATACCTCCCGAGGAGATCACGAATGTAAAATTAGAGAGATTAGAGCGCGCACGGAGGCTTTCAGACAGTCATTCTTCCCGCGAACCATACGCGACTGGAACAGGAAAGGGAGGTAATGACAGTGGCACGTAAAGTGCCCTCCGCCACACACCGTTGGGTGGCTTGCGGAGTATCAATGTAGATGTAGATGTAGATGTAGACAGGAACCGTCGACGCTTCAAGCCCTTTTTTAAGGGACTGAAAATCGCATGGGGGGAAATCAGGAATACAGGGCGGCTGCTCGAGTGTCTCCCATTTGTGATGGCGTAACTTCTACGATACATTTGCGGCGTGGGCACGTGGGTTATCATGAAGAAGCCCACCATTCACAACGGTGCATTATCTCGGAACAGGTTTTTTGAGCGGTAACTGCCACTAATTTAGTCATGATCCCAGTTAAGATCGTTTTTGACGAAACAAAACCAATTATAAAATACTGTAATAACAATCCTTCAGCATGCATCCCAATACTTATTTCGTGTAGACAGCAAATGCTGCAGTCAAGTGTAATTTACAGAATAAATAAATATGATTACACATAACAGATATTATCCCAGAATACAATGACAATGATACCAAAGAAGAACAAACTAGTTAAACGTGAATATCAATGGATTTTGAGCATTGTAACTCGCTCTTAGAAAGTGCCAACAAGAAGAAAATTTAAGCCAGTTTAGCTGAATACCATTTAGACTTTCCAGAAGGCATAGGCTCAAAGAAGCTATTTTAAGCCTTTGCTGTACAACTGGAAAGGGTTTAGGGTCAACAAAAAAATGTAGCTTTCCAAAGTATTCGACACTGTCTCAAGAAAAAACTAATGCAAATTCTTAACATGATTAAACTATACTGTAAGACAGAGGAATAATTAAATAACTATACAAAAAAACAAATAGTGACAATAACGATAAGAAATTCACAGAGAGAACCAATGATTATTGAAGGCGTTAGACAAGGATACAGTCTGTACCCACCCCTTATCAATATCTACGTAAGACAGGCAGTAAACGAGTGCAAATAATATGCATAGGTATAAGAATAAACTGAGAGAAAGCACAGATGTTTAGGTTTGCGGAAGGACATAGCTGTGACAGCTTCACATGACGAATCTCAAATAATATTAGCAATTATGGATACAGCACTAAGGGATGAGTGCAAAATTGAAATTAAGTCAAAAGACAAAAATGCTCATGTGTTTCAAGAAGCCAGAAAAAGTTAACAAAAACAGAGAAAATAAAGTAAAACAAACAAAATCATGCTAATGTTTAGGAAGATAACTGAATACAGAAGAAGCTATTAGAGGAGGAAATGCTGTGTTCATGAACAAAAGAAAAACGCTATGTTCGAAGAAACATACATTTTGAAGAGAGGTAAAAGGCGATTAACATGGTGACTATCACAAGACCGCCAGCGTGTGTGTGGCGGTCAACGTGTTAAAGGCTGCAGTTGGAGCATAGCAATTTATGACTGTGGAACACAAACGCTAGCTAAAACTGAAATGAAATATACTGAAGCATTTCTGGTTCGGTGCTGGAGATGGCTGTTAGAGATAAATTGGACAGATAAAGTCACCGACATGGAAATCGTGCAAAGATCTGGTTAAGAATTATCATTTAGGAGAACCACGGGGCGAGGAAGACTACAGCTGAATGTCCAAGGGAGAAAATTACATAAAAAGAAAGCCTAAGGAAGACTGCGACTGACAGTTACACATAACAGAGAGGTCTCTACATATGTAGGAATGAAGCAGTTGACTTTTAATAGATCCACATAGAGAGTTGTCTGCAAATAGAAAGACTAATGTTGAAAAATAACTTCCATTAACAGAGGTAAGTTTTTCAAACTGAGTAAAAGAATTACTCCATCATCACAAAGAAAGAGCTTACCAAAGTGTGAGGTTAACGACAAGGTTTCATACAAAATTCTAGTTCCATCGATTTATTGACTTGCGTTGGTCTGTGTAGGAAGATTGTCAAGCTGAATTATCGAAAATGAAGACACGATTCAATCATGAGCCTTGTGATCCATGCCTCAAATTTTTTAGATATGCAAGTGTGCTACGGAAACTCCCAACAAATTTCAGAAAAAGGCTCCACGAGACAGTTGTCGGGCATCACAGATACAACAACTTGAGTAATGATATTTTGTACCATATTACTTCGCCGTACTGAGTATACTGTAAATAAGGAAAAACACAGCGCTTCACTTACTTTGCTGGTCCAAAGATATTCCAAAAATCATATATTTCAGCCAACTTTTTATTAATAAACTAGCTGTTACCCGCAGCTGCACTCACATGTGAGTAGCTTTGTTACAAGTGATCGTAAGCTACGTTACATGCAATAATACCAGCTGCCCTTATGCCTTTGCTTGTTTGACTAAGCAAAGCACATGATGTGTGCTCCACTCTCTCCCCTCCCAAGCTGTCCCAATGTGCACTGCATCGGCATGTGCTGCATCATTGCCAAGCAGTGCTTACAGAGGGGCATGGGCAGGAGTGTGCATCTTTGAATTGTGCTGTTGAAATAGCTGTACGTTATACAACATATCTTGTGAAAGTATAGATTAAACACACTGAAGACTGTGGAAGTATTGTATTCACTATTCTGAAGCATATCAATTAGCATATGTCACCCAATAAAAGCATTTTCACAAATACGATAATGGCAAAAGCCAAAGTCTAAATAGCTTTTTCAAAGAGTAAATATTTTCCCTACCTTGTGTAATATTCTTCAAATCAGTATCGTGTACTAAAAAATTTCTAAAATAGCCCACGTTTCTCCTCATCAGGGTTCAACCTATCTCTATACAAAATGTCACAAAAATTCGTTTGGTGGATTAGGCATGAAAACGTAACAGGCAGAGTTAGTTTCGCACTTATAATATTATTATTGATATTGATAAAACCTTCAGTTACAATATTTTTCAGTGATCTGGCTTTGAAGGAGTACTGCGTATATGGTGCCCAAGCTATGCTCATGTTAGCTGTGGATGTCCCGTGAAAATTCATGCAGGGGTTTCAGAGCTTCGCATGTGCAAACAGGGAAACAGACAAATACGATGGTTTTTGAAAAAAACTTTAAATCACGAGATCTTTTTTATGTCTGTTTGATGAAATAAAGCCTATACAGCGCCCTAAGCTATATTCAAGTTACCTGTGAAAACCTCACGAAAATTCGTTTAGTAGTTTTGGAGAGTCTTGTTCAGACAAACAAACTGTTTTACAGATTTATTATTAGCATATATATTTTGGTTTATATAAGTGTCATTATTGTTTATAGACTTTGCTTGTGTCATCATAAAAATAGGGCTGGTACAAAATGACCTTGATATTGATAGATGTGGTAATATCCCCGTTCCTTCCCATCCACAACATGTGGAAACGTCATCAAACCACCGTGCAGGTGCTAGATGACCATTCCGTACATGAGACTCTCTTCCCTCTCCCCCTACCTATGCCAAATCATGTTCCCCCATCAATCCCCCTCTTTTATTACTCTAATTTTGTGAGTTTAATCATACATTTGATGTCTGTAATCCGCAGTGAATTGGTAACCATGAAACATCAGCAGTAGCAGAGGTCTCATAATAAGAAGAGGAATAATAAACTGTCCATTCTTTATTAGTATAACAGAAATTATTGTTAGCAACCTATCCATTAAATGTATGTATTGTTTTTCCAACATCATGACGGTTATCTGATGGGGTACTAACAGAAATTTTGACTTACAAATGCCAGTGCTACAACAGCAGTCAACAGATGGTCTTCCAGATTTATGGGACTATTCTGTACCATCGTAGCAGCAGCGGCTGTGGGAACTACAACAACTCACTGGTTGTCAGTCAAGTGGTTCCAATATACTGCTGTTCGCCGCCAATTTCACTGATAGCAGACTTAAACGTGTGAATGTAGGCCTGGTACCTGATAATGACTTTGACATATTAAATGAAGTGGAGAATGTCCAATGGCTTGATACTAGAGAATATGTGGTACGATTTCAGCTACCTCTGCAGTAAGATGGACTACATTGAGAGGAAGGTGACAAGTGAGTACAACCCATCACATACTTGTATTAATGTCCATATGTTTCGAAGGAAGGTATCCATAATCGATATGTATGGAGAAGCAAAGCTCAAAATACTTTCAGGAGACACCTGTACATACATTAAACTTGCTAGTGTCATCAGTTAGTGTGAAGTTGCTGTGTGTTAGATATTGTGACAGATTATATCACTTGTGCCCTTACGTCAGAGCTGTGTATTATGATTTTATAGACTATTTATTCAATCGTAGTGTAACAGTGATTCAGTTATAAGAATGCATAAATACTGGTACCCTTACATTAGAGCTGTGTATTACGATTTTATAGACTATTTATTCGATCATAGCATAAAAATGAGTCATTTATAAGAATATATAAATACCTGTATTCATCCAGCACCAAAGGCTACAACTTGACCCCACATGCAGTGAGCTTTGGAAGCAGAATATGCAGATACAGTACTCATGTATGTTGTCACTTGTAAAGGATTGACCTCAATTCAGGCCGAATTTAAGATCTATATAAACCGCTTATTTGAAAAATACTGTAAAGAAGAATATCTGAAAATAATTTGTGATGGTGTATATATGAAAATAAAAAAATATTTGGTACAAAATTGATCTTATTTCCCCCATCCCAATTATATCACACAAATGTTTTATAGCTTGTATGGAGAGACTTGAGTTTGTCCAAGCATGTTAAAAACAATTATAATAAAAATTATTGTTATTTACCGAGTATCACTATCTCCCACCGTTGCCTCCAACAGTGTCAGCGGGCTGTGCAGAGCAGTGAGGTCTAGGCATCTCAGTGCTTGGGGTGCTACTGAACAGTACTTGGACTCAGTGCCATGCAGTGCTGCTCCTATGAAAATCTGTCTCACTCCACCAGCCCGCATACTGCATCGGTCGTGACATGCACTGCAGCCAAAGCTGGTGGGAGCAATACAAGGCAGGAGAGCCAGCACAGATGGAAGTGTTGCACCCAACTATCTATCCATCTGTCTATCAAGCTTATCTATGAAGGAATTTGAAATAATGAATATTTCTCGAAGTCGGGTACCAGCTTTATGTGACTTGGAATGCGTGTTCCTAGCTTGTAGCACAACTCACAGAGTAAACATGGTGATACGCACGCTGCTGCTAGTGAAGCCATGCAAACCTGATCACATGTATTGATATCCAAACTGCTTGACATAGCAATATTCATTCAGGATATGGTTAATGATGCCAAAGTATAAAGGTGACCCTAGCGGTGCACAAATATAATCATGATCAAATGGTTCAAATGGCTCTGAGTACTATGGGACTCAACTGCTGTGGTCATAAGTCCCCTAGAACTTAGAACTACTTAAACCTAACTAACCTAAAGACAGCACACAACACCCAGCCATCACGAGGCAGAGAAAATCCCTGACCCCGCCGGGAATCGAACCCGGGAACCCGGGCGTGGGAAGCGAGAACGCTACCGCACGACCACGAGATGCGGGCTAATCATGATCATAATAGAGGTGGAATGGTGAATATGACTATGGGACCATACAGAATCGCTGGTAGCAACTAAAAGTCGCAGAGACGGAGAAAGAAGGCGAGAAGTAAATGGAAGGATGGTGTGAGGTGGAACATTGTCACTAGAGCTCGAAAGAAGGGTATACCTCGGGAGCCATTTCATCGTTGCATAGTGGAAGTTGCTTGAAGTTCTTACAAGAGAGGATTGCTAAGGTATGAAGGCGCATAAGAAGGTGGGCTGTGGATGTAATAGTGTACTGGGGTATTTGTATTGGTGATTAGCAGGTAGGATATTCGGTGCAGGGAGTGCATTTTGTGTGCAGATGTGCCAAGAAGAGAAGATGTGTGAAGTAAACGATATGTCAAGTCATCCCTAAAAAGAGTTTCACACAGCCATAGTAGGTATGGGCACAACCTGTATATATATCAATATTTCACATCATGGCAAGGTCCTATTCGAAATGTATTGTTATTCCCTTCTTCCGATCTGTTAAGAAGCGGCAAGTGTGTGTCTGTGTGGTGTGGCTGACTGTAATGAGTACTTCTACAGTGTAGTGTTGGTTTTAAGTTGTTATGGCTTAAAGGAAGGGAGAAGATCATACATGCTGTCGGCAATTAGCCTAATGTTCTCGAAGAGCACCCAGGCTGTTGTCGAGCTTAACGTAGAGCGAGGTGGTGCAGTGGCTGGCACACTGGAAGCGCATTCAGGAAATGACGGTACAAATCCACGCCTTAGCATACTGAATGAGATTTCCCGTGATTTCACAAAATCGCTCCAGGCAAATATCAAGAAAGGGCACAGCCAATTCCCTTCCCCATCCTTGAGACAAGCCGAACTTGTGAAGCATCTGATTTCGATCTCGAAGGTATATTAAATCCTAATTCTCCTTCTGAACTCAACGTCCTCATCTGATGGGCAGATCACCATCAACATTCTCCTATGCCCTTACTTCATGAGGCCGTGAGGACATGTTTGGAATTTAATACAGGACAAATGGCTCTAAGCACTATGGGACTTAACATCTGAGTTCATCAGTCCCCTAGACTTAGAACTACTTAAACCTAACTAACCTAAGGACACCACACACATCCATGCCTGAGGCAGGATTCGAACCTGGGACCGTAGTAACATCGCGGTTCCGGTCTGAAGCGCCTACAACGGCTCGGTCACAGCGGCCAACTAATACAGGACATTGGCACAAAAACATGATCAAGAACCAGAATGAGATTTTCACTCTGCAGTGGAGTATGCGCTGATATGAAACTTCCTGACAGATTAAAACTGTGTGCCCGACCGAGACTCGAACTCGGGACCTTTGCCTTTCTCGGGCAAGTGCTCTACCAACTGAGCTACCCAAGCACGACTCACGCTCCGTCCTCACAGCTTTACTTCTGCCAGTACCTCGTCTCCTACCTTCCAAACTTTACAGAAGCTCTCCTTCGAACCTTGCAGAACTAGCACTCCTGAAAGAAAGGATATTGCGGAGACATGGTCCCGAGTTCGAGTCTCGGTCCGGCACGCAGTTTTAATCTGCCAGGAAGTTTCATATCAGCGCACACTCCGCTGCACAGTGAAAATCTCATTCTGGAAATATCCCCCAGGCTGTGGCTAAGCCATGTCTCCGCAATATCCTTTCTTTCAGGAGTGTTAGTTCTGTAAGGTTCGCAGGAGGGCTTCTGTAAAGTTTGGAAGGTAGGAGACGAGGTACTGGCAGAAGCAAAGCTATGAGGACGGGGCGTGAGTCGTGCTTGGGTAGCTCCGTTGGTAGAGCACCTGCCCGCGAAAGGCAAAGGTCCCGAGTTCGAGTCTCGGTCGGGCACACAGTTTTAATCTGCCAGGAAGTTTCACATGATCAAGAAGTTTACGACACCTTCTTTGCTTCCCTTACTGACCAAATACCTGCAGTCAAAATTATCCATTACCAGGTTTTGAATCAGCTGACCTCTGAGTCGATTGCTGCCACACAGGCGTATGTTAGTGACCTCAGGTCTTTTTTTTTGGGGGGGGGGGGGAAGAGACCAAACAGCGAGGTCATCGGTCTCATTGGATTAGGAAAGGAAGTCGGCCATGCCCTTTCAAAGGAACCATCCCAGCATTTGCCTGGAGTGATTTAGGGAAATCACGGAAAACCTAAATCAGGACGGCCGGACGCGGGATTGAACCGTCGTCCTCCCGAATGCGAGTCCAGTGTGCTACCACTGCGCCACCTCGCTCGGTTGACCTCAGTTATCGAGGCAACTTTCAGCAAAGTTTTGGGAACCTGGGTGAGGGAACCCACATGCGGCTGGGTAATGCGTAACTCCTATGGCTGTGGGTTTGCCGGTTCATCTTCCCGAACGGGTAGTGAAAATGTCACCATGGACCAACACAATATAATGAGATATTACTTGTCAATCTAAAAATAAAAGCCACTTGCACATACGACAGGTTGCTGTAACGTAACCTGTTGCCGTGGTACATTCGTACAAATTTGTCCATCACATTCAGATACTGTTTGCACACATGGGAACATCGAACGTGATTTTCTGGTTACCTGTAAGCATGATCTTTCCAAATATGATTAGTTTAAAATCAATTATGGAAAACAAATTTCCTAAAAATAAATTGATTGTGATCCATTTTTGTAATTTTTATATAAATCAAGTCTGAACCGATTTGGTAGAAATTTGGAAATCAGTAGGTGAAGGATATTTTATATTGGAAAACCTTATGTGGCTAAGAAATTGTGCAAAGTTTCAAGTTTATAATGCTTTTAATCAAACATATATGAAACGCCGAAGTTAAATATTTACTTGCAGCGCAATTTTTCCAGCTACTTTGCCTCAATTTATCTCGGACTCTTAGTCCTTGTTGGAAATTAATCACGCTGACTTGGGGAGAGGGGGCTTAAAACACATTGTTTCGTATGAGACTGGTTTTGACGCTTTAATAGCGTTCTGTTTTGACAAAACTTACTTTGTATGACGTGCACATTCATAATTTTAGAAGTGTTGTATTGTTGAATACTCTCGGCGAATTTCACTAAAATGGTTAAGGTTTCTGGAGCCACAGCCCAAGAGACATGAATTGTATGTCTTTTCTTCAGAAGCGTTGTATTGCTTGCTACTCTCTGCGAATTTCGTTAAAGTGTTAAAGGCTTCTGAAGACTCAGCCCATGAGATACAGCGATTCTTCATCGTCATACTATTTCTAGTACCTCCTGTTAGGTTGAAAACGCTTTGTAATATCACATCGTCATTCAGTTCTTCTTCGAGAGCTAAATTTCTGTGAATATAAATCTGTTGCTCAACTTCTGCTGAAAACGCAATCAGTTCATTGGTGGATTTCAGAGCGGTATGTTGTCGACTCATCTTTGCTTTGCATCTCTGCTTCTTCGACCAGTCTTGGTCCTGTAAGATACTCTATTTTTTACAGAGGTTGCAAGATCCCCTCGCTTCTAAACTGATACTATTATTATTCAGCTTAGCCGCGAGTCCGTAGAGTGTGGTATATGTGACGTACAGTATAACTGGTCAGCATTTCCACCCGGAATTTGCGAGTGTAAGTCGGACCTTCCTTGATCCACCTTGGTGGGTCGTGTCGTCGGATTTCCTCCTACCTGTGCGCTGTGCAGCTCTCGTAAATGTCGTCCCGTGCGGATTCTTCGTTGGCGCATTGGATGTCTCTGTCGGTGGAAGCTAATTATCAGAAATTGCTGGCGATCAACTTTGGGGTAGCTGTTTACTCGAAATTAACATTCAGAATGCCATAATATCACTTTTATTCCTATTAGATCAATAATGAAACACTCATGTCACAAACTACTCGTAACCGAGAGCATGGCTACCATCGAACAAGATAGGAAGAGCTCTTAAAGCCGACTGCCTTTAACATTTTAATGTTCGGATAATAAGTTGCCGTCTCTTTAATCTAAGAATAGACGATCAATGCAGCTAGGCGCTATCTCTGTGTAATGTCTTGTCGGTATAGACGTGTATCTGTTGTCTTTAAGATCCCTTCACCTTCACACATAAGTCTATACAGTAAAGTAAGGCCCTCCCAGTTCTTGGCTGATCCGTGATAAGACAGGCGAAAAATTAGACTAATGGAGGATTATTAGTATTATCTCTATTTTCATTCACTCCCTCTCTTCCTCTCCTTTATCTATGTACAGGTTTTAACATAATATTTCATTACGTAATATAGTGATAAAAGAAATCAGCCAAATAGAATCTTTGGTGGAGTCCTTCGTCTTGGTAATCAGCGGCTGGCTTGCTGTAAGAGATCTTTACATTTATTATTACTGTTAAACACTGCAGTCAGTCGGGAGAATCAATCGTTTGGACAATTTGTTCCTTTTACGAAAGTTTGCGAATTCCAGATGTGTACGAAGCCTTTTGGGCGATTTAACACAGACTCAGTGATTGCAGGCTCTCTTCGACACAGCTGAAACTTCCCCACTAATTACAGGGTCAACGTGATCAACAAATGATTCAGAAAAAAAACTCATTCCTTCATTCACTCCAGAATAAAAAAAGTCACAAACCTTATTTATGGAGGAAATCGTGTATTAAATCCATCTCCATTATATGTCCAGATCTCCGGTGATTCCACGCCTTAATTATTTTCCTTTTACAGCCTCTTTCTCTTCAAAACACACCGCTAGCGGCGCAAATGTTAATTGGCTCGCTTTAGCGAGAAGAAAAGCAGAATATGTATCTCTCAGAAACACGTCAATCCTTCAACAGATACTCAAGAAGCTGTCCTAGTTACCACTCTAACAACCATGGAGAATGCATATATGAATCACTGTTATTTCAAAGAATAAATGCACTAGAAAATATTTTGGCGTCGACGAGCTGTCACAGCATATATTACGAGAAAATCAGACCAGATAACTTTTCCAAAGTGAATGAATGTGGATGGTTTGATTGAAAATGATTAATTGGTGCGTGGTACAGGGTATTTGCTGTGGGGACATTACAATGCCCTTCGCAGCGAGCGAAGTTTGTGAGGATAATTTCGATTTACCGAACACACTTCGCGAGCTATCTATTAGTGTGGGTAACCCGGAAGTGAAGAGTGTCAGTCCTCCGACTGAAAAAAAAAAATTATGTATAAGACAGACGAAGAAAAGAAACATTGAAAACAGAAGAAATGAAGAGACAGGTACCGCGGCTGTATTGCTTTTACGTGCATCAAGGTGTTATGTCTGCTGTGCACAACCAAGGAAGATGATCTTTCATGAAACTATTTTCAGGGTCTACGCATTCGGGAACTTTCTTAAGCAGGGAAACCTTGGAAAACCTCTTAAGCCTAGACCCCAGCCTACGGTACATAGAAGATAGGAAAGCCTACAGAAGAGAAAAAATAATTTTGAAAATGGAAAGAGAGGGATAGATTTATATAACGATTTGGAGGAGAATGATTTGTGCCTCTAGCTAAAAAAAAATTTACAATCAATAACTCAATTTTTTTTTTTTTTTTTTTTTTTTTTTTTTTTTTTTTTTTTTTTTTTTTTTTTACAATATTGTTCCCAGGACAATATCTTGCGTTGCTGAAACTCCCCCGGATCTTGCATGTCCCCGACGTCCAAATTTGTAGTCAGTCTTCTACGCGGCCCACAATAGGAAGAGTAGAAGGGACAGGGATACCAGATTTTACATGCAACATTCATTCCAAAAGAATTAGCAATGACCGAAAGGGAAACTCTTCCTGTAAAAGAACTGGTTAGGTTGCACCGTCCAAGATTCTCCTTTTTGAAAACAAAATCCCTATGGCTTCATGCATCCTTTTTCTTACGATGTACTGCAAGAAATTTAGCCATTGACTTAAGGTCCCATTTATCCATTGACTAATGCTGTTGCCGAAAACATCATAATATTTACTCTAGTTTGAATTTTCTTTTGGACTTCGCATATCAGTTAATCACCGCTTGTGCTTATAAGTACAAAAATTCTGACACATTTTCTGTCAATGATTTACTCTTCGTAATTTAAAGGATTCATGCAACTTGCAGTAGATTTTGGATTCACATCATCGAATAATGGAAAGTGTGGTCCATTTTATACAAAGACATAATCCATCATTTCCTTGAAAACTCATATCATTTATCTATACTCATAAAAATTTTATCCTAAATACATACATTTCTCCGCTTGATTGCTGTAATCTAAAAGTTATTAGTGGCGAGGAATGTGGATTCACTCCTTTCATTTATTCTCTGATTCATCCGGCATTCATACATGCACATATATGGAAACGGATTTTCAAACAAAATTCCAAAGTGAACAAGACCCATTAAATAATTACTAATTCTATGAATATTAACTTCTTTTGACATTCAATAATAAATCAAGAACTCTTAACCTCTAATTATGACACTTTTTTGAAGTTGAACATCAATCAGTTTCCCCTCGCGTTTGATGCGAGTCTCTTACAAAGCATATCTGTGTCGTCTATATCGATTCTAACTCTCGCGCCGACGTCAATTGTTTTGCGCGGGAAATTATCTTTGCGGCGTTAACCGTCACTCATGATTCACTGCCTAAACGGATCACTTCACTTCACACGTTTACACATCTCAGCGTGCACTTGAAATTATATATGAACATTCACTGGGAACCTCTTTTGATTATGCAGCGTCATTTTCGGGAAATATTTCTTTCTTCTTGAAGGTCATTCAGATCCTTTATAATTCTTGATGACATTAGCAATGCTAAAGTTCCACGTTTACCCAAACACAGGTGAAGCCTATCTCCACTATCTTCTTTACAGCACTCGATAGTTATAGTTATTCACTATTTCTACAATCTGTGTCACTGATTAATTATTTCAGTTTAAAGTTTTCTAACACTAAACACACACAATTTATTGTTATGTTTTTACGAGCGTTCATCTCTGTCACTCGCAACACCATTCATCCCAATCTTCTAATCTTCACTAAATTTTTTCAAGTCGTTATGAGAAAATAACCCTTTAATTTTGATAGATCCCGGGTATGCTAACAGATAAGCCCCAGGGTTCGGAATTTGTAGAATGATGTATGGGCCAGTATATAATAACTCCCATTTCTTTTACTCTTCTTTATTAAGGATGATTTGGTATGTCTTTTGACTAGTACCTTCTCTCCGACGTGGTACGCCTGTACCCTCTTGATTAATTTGTCATATTGTTGTTTTCCCTGATCAGCCTTTGCGTCATATTTATGATGGCTTGTCTTATTTTTTCTTCCCAAGGCATCTCAGTTTCCTGAGTTTTGGGCATATGTTCAGTCCAGAAGTTATCTTCTTTTACCTCGAACATCAATTCATGAGGTGTATAACCAGTGGAGGAGTGGGGCATGTTGTTGTATATCTGCTCAAATTCTTCTACATAATTTGCCCACGCAGTCTGCTTATTATGGCAATAGGTCCTCATAAAGCGATTGAACTCTCTAAAAATTCTCTCAACCAAATTGCCTTGTGGGTGGTAAAATGATGTTAGTATGTGTTTCACACCGACTTGAGACAAAGCCTGTTTCCATCGGAGTCCCGTGAATATCTCAGCATTGTCTGTTATTATCGCCTTAGGTATACCAATATGTGGAATATAATCCCCTGTCAATCTTATTACAATTACTTTGGCTGTAGCCGCCTTTATCGGGTATAGCTTTACGTATTTCGTACACACATCAAGAAATGCCAACACATATCTAACACCTCCTCTCGAAGTAGGTAACGGTCCACACAGATCGCACGAAATTAATTCTTTTGGTTCTCGGACTAATATAGAGCATAATGGGTGCTTACTCCCTTTTGAATCCGGCTTTGCTTTTTGACAGATTATACATCTCTTTAAGACCTCATGCACTCTGCGCTTTATGTTGGGAAAATAACAGTACACACTTATCTTGTCTGCACATTTTGTCGCACCGAAATGTCCCCAGGTTAAATGGGTGAACCATACGAGTTTCTCTATTTGCGCCTCAGGTATACAAACACACCAACGGACTTTGTTTGGCCTTCCACAGCCGAAAAATAATACGCCATTTACCAGCTTGTAATAATTTGCCATCTGATCCGAAGGTTGCTGTTGTAAGCTTTGAATGACACTTCCCCATCGAGCATCTCTTTTCTGTAACTGTGCCATATGCGCACACAAATTGACGTAGTACGTCTTATATGGATTTTCCTGCAGCAGCAATACAGGGAATAATGAGTTATTATTTACTTCAATCTCTTTAGTCAAACCCTGTGATGACCTTGATAGAGCGTCAGCAATAATGTTTTGCTGTCCTGAGACATGCACGATCCAAAATTGGTATTGTTGCAGAGCGAGAGTCCATCTAGCCAGTCTGGGGTGTAACAGTTTACACATTTGTAAAAACGTTAATGATTGATGATCGCAATATACGACAGTCTTTGACCCATATAGATAATAATGACATTTTTTCAATCCCCAAATGATCGCAAGAGCCTCTAATTCTGTCGTCGGTAAATTCGTTCACTGTTGGACAAAACACGACTAGCAAACGCAATAGGACAGAAGGTGAGTTGTCCATTTATCTTGCGTACTTGGAAAAGCCACGCTCCAATACCCACATTCGAAGAATCTGTTGACAAGTAAAATTCTTCTTGCATGTCCGGATGGTACAAAAGCGGTGCATTGACTAATTGCTTCTTTATCTCTTCGAATGCTTCTTGACACTCTAATGTCCAGAGCCAGGGCACATCCTTCTTCAACAGACTATTTAGAGCTCCTGCGTTCATCGCCTGATTTGTTATGAATCTTATAAAAAATGAGGCAAGGCCCATAAATCCTTTTAATTGCCTCCTATTCCTGGGTGTTGGAAACTTACTAATTGCAATTAGCTTCTCCTGGTTGGCAAAATTCCCTTTGCGTCAATTATATGCCCCAGGGGCTTGATTCTGTTTACTGCAAAATGGGATTTCCGTAGGTTAGCAGTTATTCCCGTGGTTTTGAACACGTCCAACACTTGGTTCAGTAAGGTAATATGCATCTCCCAAGTTTTCGATGCAATAAGCAAATCATCAACAAACACTGTTATCCTGCTTCTGAGTTCTGGGCTTAGTGCATAATCTAGAGCTGCTATAAAGATTCCAGCACTAATGTTGAGTCCGAAAGGATCTACAGGAAATTGGTAACTTCTTCCAGAATAAATGAAAGCTGTATACTTCCTTGATGACTCATCCAGCTTGACTTGCCAATAAGAGCTCCGCAAATCAATGCTCGTCAAATATTTGACATCCTGGAACCGTTGTATAAGTTCGTCTACTTTTCCGGATGTGTTCTCACTGGAATTATGATTTTATTTATTTCTCTGGCGTCGAGTACCAGTCTAACAGTCCCATTTGCTTTTGGCACGACTAACAATGGGGAGCAGTATGGGCTTGTAGAGGGTTCGATCAAACCCCATTTCAACATGCGATCTATTTCCTTTTGAACTTGAGCCTTTAACCTCCAGGGAACAGGATAGAAAGTTCTACAATACGTTTCGTGCGGCTTAACGTAGAGATGGCATATGTATCCCTTAATAACTCCTGGCCTTTCATCAAAAACGTTTTCATAGGTTAATAATAATTCATTGAGCTGCTTCTTCTGATCTTCGATAATGCAGTCGGATCCATCTAACTTTTCAAATACTAATTGACCGAAATCTTCTTTGACTTGGAACTCATTAATTACGTGCTGTTTAGAATTTTGGGCCGTCCTGATTACTTGCACACTGATCCCACAATTATATTTTCTCGTAAGGCTTTTTTTTTTTTCAACAACTCCAACTCAATTTCTTGTTTATTAACATTCAACCAAATGTTAACTGTTTTGAAATCTATTCTACATCCATATTGACGTAGGCTGTCGACTCCGATAATGCAATCTACCACCAAATTTTTCACAACAAGGAATGTGCTTAATATTACTACATTTCCGAATTCCACACCAAGTAGTGACTGCGCCTTTACATTAGCCGATCGAGCCCCGACGGCGCCTATTATTCTGCAATTTTTAACTGGAAAAACTTGTACTCGTCTTATATTTCTGATCCTGTTGAATAGTGCCTCCGAAATAACATTTGTGGTCGCAGCTGTGTCTAAAACCGCCACTATAGGTACGGTCTCCATAATGACTTGCACTTCGGCTACTGCCGCCTTTTCCTTATCCTCATCTTGTGGTTCTAAGTCCTCGGTCAGTTCAACTGCCAGTAATCGTCCATCATTATACATCAGCATGGGTACACATATCCTGTTGCCCCTCAACCAATTGTTGACCGCTCCTCTGGGGCACGAATGGGTCCTTACGAGTTTGTTGGATTTTGATTTGTCTGCTGGTTGACATCATCCGTCACTTCGGTAATTACCGGTTGATTCGGAGATGTCCGTCCCCACTGGTGTTGGGTATTTGAATTCATTCCTCCCGGTTGATTCCACTTTCTATTATTGTTATTATTCCAGGCTTGGGGTCTGAAATTTCTTTCGTTCCCCCACACGGGATTGTATCTTTTCCCGTTCCTGTTGTTCCTTGAATAGCCCCTCGCAAGACCATTGTCGGGATTACTATTGAGATTTTGAGCGGTTCCTCCATTATTTAACGATCTCTGTTCAATCCTTCTAAGTGTCGATTGATCGCCATTGGTATAACCCATACTTCCACCTTGCCTACCGTTTGGCGGAGGTTCTATCGCCCTATATTGAAATCTATTAATACGGGCTTTCTGGTTGTTCTCTTCGATAATATCTATATGGTCTAACGTCGTGATGAACGACTCCAAGTCTTTGTCGTTGCCGTAAATCAATTGATTCCGGATGCTAGTTGGTAGTCTTGCCTTAAGTATGTTTATTATGTCTGGCAAGGGCATAGGTCTGTCCCAGTATCTCGTTTTATTTATACATTTTTCGAAATACCTTCTAAGGCTTCCTTTCGAAAAGGAGAAAGGCTCTGGGTAGAGCACCTCCTGCCTTAGGCGTTCCTGTACCCCTTCTGACCAGAACTTTGCTAAAAACGCCTTCTCAAAATCGTCATATGTCGGACAAACAGAAGTCATGTCCGAGGCCCAGATCACCCCCGAACCTTGTATATATCCTGTAACAAAACTGATCTTCTGCCACTTCGACCAATTTCTGGGTAGCACTCCTCTGAAACTTCGAATAAAAACAATTGGATGAACAATTGGAATTGCCGATGCTTTATCATTTTTTCTTCGGCATGCCAAAGGCTTTCGTAATCTCCGGTAGATAAGAATTCACGCGAACAACCAGCTTGTGGCAATTTAATGTTTGAATTACTTGCACAAGTCGGTATTGTGTGCGAATGGGCAGTAACTGGCTCTATAGTCGTTGCCAACTTCTGCTGCTGCCCTGTATTCATTTGTTCTGAGCTTTGTTGAGAAGCGCGCATCGACTCTTCTATCGTTTGTTTCCAATGCTCATAATCAGCACCTAACTGCTGTCGCACCTCCTCAAGTCCTTTCGCAAACAAATTCTCTTCCTGTTTGCCAGATAAATTCTGAAATGCTGCCTTAACATTTTGCTCAACTTTTTCACACATTAGCCCTTTGTTTTCTAATGTGATTTTGGATAATTTACCCGTTAATACGTTAATTTGGTGGTCTATAACGTCTTGACGCTCTGTCAGATGTTCAACGCTTTCCTTTAGGTTAGTCTGTGTACGTGCCAATTCCGGAAGTTGCGTAATTGCACATGCCATGGCGTCTTGCTTTTGTACTAATTGCGGCACCATTTCGCCTTGTTCCCGTACGGTATCTATCTTAATAGCCACATACTCCTTCATTTCGACACGTACGCGCTGAGTAGATTCCTCACATTGTGCTTTCACCAATTCTATTTGTGCAGTTAATTTTCGTTCCGTCTCTTCGGCCTAATCTTTGAGTTCCTTGGTCTTCGCCTCTATCCGCTGCTCTAATTCGGAAAAACTGTCATGTAACTGCTGCTTAATCTCAGTCTGGACTAATTTCATCTCTTCTTGAGTTTGAGTGACTGTCACTAATTGTGCTTTAATATCGGTTTTCAGATTTTCCTGCCCTTCAGTAACTGAGGCTAATTTCGTATTCAAATCATTTTGCCCTTCAGTAACTGGGGCTAATTTCGCATTCAAATCAATTTGCCCTTCAGTAACTGAGGCTAATTTCGTATTCAAATCACTTTGCCCTTCAGTAACTGAGGCAAATTTCGCATTAATGTCTGTTTTCAAAGTATTCTTGCTCTCGGTTATTATCTGCATCTGTCTCATTATAATTACCAATGGATCTAATCCCTGCTGCGTACTCGCTGTTACACTAGCAGCCGTGTCTACAGGGCGTTCTGTTGCGCTATCTGTAGCCATCGGTCCTACAACACTTCTTACTACTTCGTTATTATCAGTGCTAACAGCTGAAGGCTGATGCGTGCTGCTTTGCTCTGCTTGACTCATCCTAAACATTGCCCTAGTTAAAACCATATAAATGTTCTACTGTCACTAAACGTAACTTCCTTCACACGAGAGTACTTCTGTGTCTAAATACTTAAAGTACACATACAGATAAATGCAACTGGGACAGGTCAGTCAAAACACTTCCTATATCTAACACGAACACAAATATTCAATGTTCAAATTAGACTTGGCCACTGTTTCTATGTTTCGATACAGTGTATCGATACGTGGAACTGTTTCAGTTTTTCGGAACGGTTGTGGTTCACTGTTTCGAAACAGTGGTGTTTCATTCCGCCCCTGTCTCGGATAACAGGACCAGATTCGATCTCGAGCCAGACACAGAAACTGTATCGTTGTTTCAAAATAAGGCTGTTTCAGTCCGCCTGTGCTTGGAACAGACTAATTGTATCGAAACAGTGATGTTTCATTCCGCTCTGTGTCGGACGAGATTCGGGCCGGCACAGGTACTGAAACATAACACACCACTTCATGAAATACTTTCAAGAGTGTCGAAATCTTTTTGACAGGCAATAGCATGAAGCTTAAGATATCCGAAAATAAAGCTTCGTTTCTATCTGACTGTCCTATTCCGAAATGGCATAACATCTGATTTATAAACACTAACCAAACAATAAAACAACGCATACTATTCAAAAAATGGTTCAAATGGCTCTGAGCACTATGGGACTCAACTGCTGAGGTCATTAGTCCCCTAGAACTTAGAACTAGTTAAACCTAACTAACCTAAGGACATCACAAACATCCATGCCCGAGGCAGGATTCGAACCTGCGACCGTAGCGGTCTTGCGGTTCCAGACTGCAGCGCCTTTAACCGCACGGCCACTTCGGCCGGCGCATACTATTCACATTCAAAATAATAAATATGTGAAAATCATTCAGTTAAATTACATTTTTTTATAACATACGCTTCTCTGTTCATGTACAGTAATCATATTAAGAAACACAAGTAAACCTACAACATTTTGAATAAAAAAGGCGTAGAGTGACAGTTATTAGAGACATACATAAATTTGATGAAGGTATAATTGCAATCAATCTGTTTGACATATCACTTATAGTGTAATGGTGAACGGGAAGGGCTGGGGAGCATGGTGAATTTGTAGTAGCGGTTCGAGACACCTTCAAAGACAAAATTTTTTTCTGTTATATTTTGTTATTTATTCGAATTATTTGTGAGTCTATAGACAAGGTGCCTATTATCCACAATGATTTTCTTTGTGTGCATGGAAATTAGCAGGATGGGTATATTACCCATACTAACGGAATGTGGGAATCCCAGTAGCATATCCGTAGTTTCTGCAGTTTGCTCCCACCTCCAGTTCCGTTATTGGTGGTTCTTCTGTCTTCAGCTGTGGCTGTCCTCAGCCAATTGAAAAGTATGAAAGTCACACGACACGAAAGCAGTGCATTTGCTGCAGGAAATACGAAATGCCTATACGCCTAAGTGATAGTTTCATACTTTCTGCAATATTATTAGCGCTCTCGCTCCTCATTTGTGTTTATATGGACATCCTTATACAGTTGACATTCAAGATGATAAAATGTGTAGGATTATTAGATTTCTAAACACAAACTGTTTCACTGTTTCGAAACAGCGGATCGAAACATTACATTGTACTGCTTCATTTGTTTCGAAACAGTTACGTGTTTCAGTTTGCCCAACTCTAGTTCAAATATCAATTAACACTAACTAATAAAGCGTGTACAACTGTTCTAGCAAGCTTTGATATAGATTAGGACTTTTCTCTGCGCCCAGCGTGCTGTCGTTCGACTTTATTTGTGGATCCCATTATATCACCTGCGAGTCTTTCCTCTCTTTTCGAAGCGTCAGTTAAGTTAGCTCGTCGTAGTTCACATGAAACAGAGAACAAAATTATTTTAGCAACGTCCAAAAACGTGTCCTGTCACGGATTGGCCATTTTAACATTTTAATGTTCGGATAATAAGTTGCCGTCTCTTTAATCTTAGAATAGATGATCAATGCAGCTAGCCGCTATCTCTGTGTAATGTCTTGTCTGTATAGACGTGTATCTGTTGTCTTTAAGATCCCTTCACCTTCACACATAAGTCTATACAGTAAAGTAAGGACTCCCAGTTCTTGGCTGATCCGTGATAAGACAGGCGAAAAATTAGACTAATGGAGGATTATTAGTATTATCTCTATTTTCATTCGCTCCCTCTCTTCCTCTCCTTTATCTATGTACAGTTTTTAACATAATATTTCATTACGTGATATAGTGATAAAAGAAATCAGCCAAATAGAATCTTTGGTGGAGTCCTTCGTCTTGGTAATCAGCGGCTGGCTTGCTGTAAGAGATCTTTACATTTATTATTACTGTTAAACACTGCAGTCAGTCGGGAGAATCAATCGTTTGGACAATTTGTTCCTTTTACGAAAGTTTGCGAATTCCAGATGTGTACGAAGCCTTTTTGGGCGATTTAACACAGACTCAGTGATTGCAGGCTCTCTTCGACACAGCTGAAACTTCCCCACTAATTACAGGGTCAACGTGATCAACAAATGATTCAGAAAAAAAACTCATTCCTTCATTCACTCCAGAATAAAAAAAGTCACAAACCTTATTTATGGAGGAAATCGTGTATTAAATCCATCTCCATTATATGTCCAGATCTCCGGTGATTCCACGCCTTAATTATTTTCCTTTTACAGCCTCTTTCTCTTCAAAACACACCGCTAGCGGCGCAAATGTTAATTGGCTCGCTTTAGCGAGAAGAAAAGCAGAATATGTATCTCTCAGAAACACGTCAATCCTTCAACAGATACTCAAGAAGCTGTCCTAGTTACCACTCTAACAACCATGGAGAATGCATATATGAATCACTGTTATTTCAAAGAATAAATGCACTAGAAAATATTTTGGCGTCGACGAGCTGTCACAGCATATATCACGTGAAAATCAGACCAGATAACTTTTCCAAAGTGAATGAATGTGGATGGTTTGATTGAAAATGATTAATTGGTGCGTGGTACAGGGTATTTGCTGTGGGGACATTACATGCCGACTTTGGCGAGCAGTCCGTATCTCTTACTAATTTCGTCATAGTTCGTGGATTTACGATCAAGTTCGTACTTACTAAGATATGCATTTGTTAATGAACGGGTGTGAATTTTAACGAGGCAAAATTATGATAGATAGTTTCAAATATCCAGAGGCTCCTCCTAATATTCATGTTGTCATAAATGACTTTAATTATTAAATATAAATAAACAAAATCGGTGACTTTGACGCCAAGATGGCGGTACTTCCCGTCATGTATATTTCCCAGGCTAAGGCCCGTTTCACACTTACGCGGATGGTCCGCGCTCCGCGTTCCGCGCGCGTTTGGCGGAACCGCGTGATGGTTCACACAGTCGGGCGGATGCGCGCGGTTCTGTGCAGTCGAGTGGACGCGGTCTTCCCTGCGCTGGGCTGGATCTCATCTGTGGTGTATCACATCGTTCTGTTTGATCGCATGTATAGAGATGAGCTCGCTGCAAGTAAAAGTCATTTTAGCCTATATGATATACAAAAAGAGAAATTCCACGCGCGAGAGACGGTATTGGGTGCATCCTATGGTGGAACAAAGATGTACGAAAGGAGCGTTCGTCACATTGTATTCCGAATTCCGCAAAGACGAAGACAAATTTAATACATATTTTCGTATGTCTATTCGTTGCTTTGACGAGCTTGTCGGCAAAATACAAGAAGGATACCTATTACTCTGACAGAACGAGTAGCAGTAACCTTACGGTAAGAAAACGAATATGTATACGGATGACGATTAATTTTAATAACATATTTAATCATTCAAAGCTTTGCTACAACTATGTATTACATTCGTTTGGCAATAGACAATTTTACATTTGTACTGTATTACTACTGAATTCCAATAATTTTTATAACATCTCCCAAGATGATGATGACGTTGATTGGGCTGGAGGGGGGTGGGGAGTCGCACCTTGTGTCTGTACGGACGAATCCTCGCGGTACTGCATTGATTGGTTAGGATGCTGTTGGGATATTGAAGGTGGGGCGTAGGTAAAAGAGGTCGGTGGATAGTGGAGAGAGCTGATGGGAGCTGGGGGGGTTTTGTATGTTTAAATTAGCCCGATTTGTTTGCTTAATCGACATAAGCAGTTGAAGTACCTGAGTACGAAATAATAGCTTCTGATCAACATTTAATGTCTTCACAGAGGGCAACAGCGAAACAAAGAATGCTCTGTCGTCGTCTTCCTCCTTTTCCTTACCATCTTTTAATAATGTGAGTGAATTATCTTCAAATGTTGTGTTCTTGATAGGCCTCTTCCTCTTGAAGGATTGTTTTTCGGTGTTGACATTCAGTCGGACATCATCGGTTTGTTCTTCAGAGGGTTCGTCTCGACTGTTTTCTCCGAGTGCATTGTTGTTATACACATTATCTTGCACGACCGATGCTGAGTCAAAGTTACTGTCTGTTGGTGCATCTCGGAGACGGTCAAGAAAGTGTAACCGCTCATGGTAGATGAATTTTGGTCTCTTAGTTGCTGCTGATCCGGAACTCGTTTGCTTTATTCTAGTGAGGCTTTTAAAATAGGCATCCCGTGCAGTTTTCCATATCGTCTGGACCTTGTCAACTGAAATAACAAGGTCGACAAGTCTTTTATTACTGAGGACGCGTACATATATTATTTTAAGAAGGAATACATGTAAGGTTTTATGTCAGCGTAGCCGACTTAATACTTAGAATTAAGTCTACTTTCCTCTGTGAATGTACATATGTATCAAATATATGCTTTACACGTTACAGGTATCTTGGAAGCGGAAACACATTTACAGATCTGCATTACTCTTATTTAATGGGTGCATCAACAATTGGACAGATTACAAGGCAGGTCACGCCACTATTTGGACTACGTTAAGAGAAGAATGCATGCCTGAGCCCCCAACAGACAAATGGAACGATATTAGCCATGGTTTCCAAAATGTCGCCAATTTTCCTCATTGCATCGGAGCCCTGAATGGAAAAAAATTCGTCTAGTAAAACCTATCAAAAGTGGATCACTTTTCTTCAATTACAAGAATTATTTCTCCATTATTCTTATGGCCATCTGTGATACTAACTATTGTTTCACATTCATTGATGTCGGAGGATACGGAAGGAACTGTGATTCAAATATTTTTAAAAACAGCGTCTTTTGGGGGAAAATGGAAAAAGGAAAATTAGCGTTACCCCCACCAAAGCCACTGCCAGGTACACACGACTCTCCAGTTCCATATGTTCTTGTGGCAGACAAAGGCTTCGCATTAACACAACATGTGTTAAGGCCGTATGTGCGAAAAAACATGACTCACAAAAAGAAGATTTTCAATTACCATCTTACCCGAGCCCGGATGTTTATTGAATGTACTTTTGGAATATTAAGCCACAAGTGGATGGTTTTTCACTGGCCCCTGAATGTCAATCTTGATCTAGCAGTATCTATTGTCAAAATGTGCTGCATATTGCATAATATTGTTCGAGTAAGAGACGGATACAACTTTGAAGATACCCTGTATGTTACCGTCTTCGAAGATGTGGCAGAAACTACACCTGTCAGTAAATCGGGTAATACTGTACGAGATAAATTTGCGGAATATTTTGTCGGTAGAGGAGCTGTGCCCTGGCAGGAATCAAAAATTCACTGAACACAGGCCACTTATCTCAATGACAGACATTTGCGGTTGTGTACAGTTTTTCTACATAATCAATGTTTGCACTGTGCATAAACTGAACTTGTGAATGTCTATAATTCTATAATTGTAAATCATTGTATTTTGTATTGAACTGCAATAAAAACACACGGAAAATATACGCTTGTTGCTACCGTCCAGCGCCGAGCCCCACCCCATTACGCGCGACATGTGGTCGCTTCGTCACCTAGCCACCCGCATGGGAAATGCTCTCCGACTCATGGCCGGCTACGGACTACAGCACTTCCTAACTATCGCGAATACATCAATAAGAGACAATAATTTATTAAAACTGATAAAAATGTCTTCCTCACGTAAGAGGCACCTTCCAAGGTCCAAGCTACTAAACAAAACCGCGCAGCACCAATGAAAATGTAAGAACAGCAAATTCGTTAATACTAGCATAAAGCTAACAACACAACTGCTCTATCTTGGCAACGATATAAGCTCTGAGGGAGCTCTGAGGGAGGCAGGCCACTGATACTGACGAGATGCAGCGCCGAACGGGTCCCTTGACTCGAAGGCGTCCATCTGTACAGCCAACCCTGCCGAGCGCAAAATATTCGAAAGATGCCTTTCGGACTATCGAGTGTGCCGGATTATCGGGTCCCGGACTACTGCGGTCTTACTTTATACGTGATAGAAACAGAGAATTTGTAGATGAGAAACTCATATTATGTACCATCATGGATTTAAGCTACGTTTCACAATGTTTGCAGCACATAACCTGGAAGAGTGAGCGAGCTGCTGGTGCAGTAGCTGTATGGCAGATGTGCGTTCGTTTGCCGGGACGAGGTCAGAGCAGCCCTCGCCCCCCGTCCTTCGCTCCCTGGCCCCAGGAGACGCGCCAGCGCCGGCGGTAACCCGAGACGCAAACCCGGACCCAGAGCGGGGAGCGGCGACAGCGCTAGCCGCCCTAATGAGGCGGTCAATCCTCGCTAATTGAGCGGCCAGCGACCGGCAGCGCCACCGCTAAATACCACCGCCCACCGCCTCGCTTCCTCAGAGCCACGCGCACCTCCGCCACCTCCCCCCCCCCCCCCCCCCCGGTCGCACCCAACATTACTGTGACAGCCATTAGAGCGAAGCAAGGAATGGACAGGGGGGGGGGGGGGGGGGGGAGCGGGGAAGCGGCAGCAGAATAACGGTCGTAATTGTTGCACTCCACTGATTACTTCCACCCATCTGCTCCGTTCTAATCCACGAAGAAATTTTCCCCGACGTTTTCTCCGTCACCAAAACTAGCTACCTTCGTTCACTGACCCAGAACGCAAATACACTACTGGCCATTAAAATTGCTACACCACGAATATGACGTGCTACAGACGCGAAATTTAACCGACAGGAAGAAAAAGCTCCGATAAGCAAATGATTAGCTTTTCAGAGCATTCACACAAGGTTGGCACCGGCGACGCGGACAATGTGCTGACATGAGAAAAGGTTCCAACCGATTTCTCATACACAAACAGCAGTTGACCGGCGTTTCCTGGTGAAACGTTGTTGTGATGCCTCGTGTAAGGAGGAGAAATGCCTACCATCACGTTTCCGACTTACATAAATCTCGGACTGTAGCCTATAGCGATTGCGGTTTATCGTATCGCGACATTGCTGCTCGCGTTGGTCGAGATCCAATGACTCTTAGCAGAATATGGAATCGGTGGGTTCAGGAGGGCAATACGGAACGTCGTGCTGGATCCCAACGGCCTCGTATCACTAGCAGTCGAGGTGACAGGCATCTTATCCGCATGGCTGTAACGGATCGTGCAGCCATGTCTCGATCCCTGAGTGAACAGATGGGGACGTTTGCAAGACAACAACCATCTGCACGAACAGTTCGTCGACGTTTGGAGCAACATGGACTATGGCTGCGGTTACCCTTGACGCTGCATCACAGACAGGAGAGCTTGCGATGGTGTACTCGACGACGAACCTCGGTGAACGAATGGCAAAACGTCATTTTTTTGGGATGCATCCAGGTTCTGTTTACAGCATCATGATGGTCGCATCTGTGTTTGACGACATCGCGGTGAACGCGCATTGGAAGCGTGTATTTGTCATCGCCATACTGGCGTATCACCTGGCGTGATGGTATGGGGTGCCATTGGTTGCAAGTCTCGGTCACCTCTTGTTCGCATTGACAGCACTTTGAACAGTGGATGTTACATTTCAGTTGTGTTACGAACCGTGGATCTACCCTTCATTCGATCCCTGCGAAACCCTACATTTCAGCAGGATAATGCACGACCGCATATTGCAGGTCCTGGACGGGCCTTTCTGGATACAGAAAATGTTCGACTGCTGCCCTGGCCAGCACATTCTCCATATCTCTCACCAATTAAAAGCGTCTGGTCAATGGTGGCCGAGCAACTGGCTTGTCACAATACACCAGTCACTACTCTCGATGAACTGTGGTATCGTGTTGAAGCTGCATGGACAGCTGTACCTGCATACGCCATCCAAGCTGTGTTTGACTCAATGCCCAGGCGTACCAAGGCCGTTATTACGGCCAGAGGTGGTTGTTCTGGGTACTGATTTCTCAGGATCTATGCACCCACATCGCGTGAAAAAGTAATCACGTGTCAGTTCTAGTATAATATATTTGTCCAATGAATACCCATTTTATCATCTGCATTTCTTCTTGGTGTAGCAATTTTAATGGCCAGTAGTGTATATGGACATCACACGCTCAATGCTTATTGCAAAATACAGGGTGTACCAAAAAGAATCATCCGATTTTTAAAAAATCGTAACTATCATGATATTTGAAATTATGGGTGAACAACGTACTGTTGGAAATGGCAAACTTTAGAGTTTTACATGGTTCCCGCTAGGTAGCAGCACTGTGAGCCTATTTCAGTTCCAGTAAGAATGGTGTGGGGACAACAGAAAGCGTTTTGTGTCCTATATTTTGCGCAGTGCGGGTCATAATAACTGTGCAGCGTGACTTTCGTACTAGGTATGATGTGTATCCTCCTACAGCACAGAAAAAAATGTTCAAAAGTGTGTGAAATCTTATGGGACTTAACTGCTTATGTCATCAGTCCCTAAGCTTACACACTACTTAACCTAAATTATCCTAAGGACGAACACACACACCCATGCCCGAGGGAGGACTCGAACCTCCGCCGGGATCAGCCGTACAGTCCAAGCATGCAGCGCCTTACACCACTCGGCTAATCCCGCGCGGCTACAGTACAGAGCATTAGAGGATGGCATGAACAATTCCGAGAAATAGGTTGTTTGTGCAAAGGCAAATTGCAGAGCCTTCCCCGAGTGTCTGACACAGACGTCGAACTGATCCGCCATACTTTCGCAATGAGTCTTCAGAAATCCGTTCGCCCTGCAGCTCGACAGCTCAATATGACCCCGATGTCCGTCTGGCGTGGTGTTGCGTCGATGTTTACACATGAAACCGTACAAAATACAGCTACTTCAGGCTCTTCGTGAAGGCGACAAACAAGAACGAGTGGAGTTCCGTAATTTCAGTCTTGGCAAGATGGAGAATGATTGTTTTCTTCCACACTTAGTGTTAAGTGACGATGCAACATTCCATTTACACTCCTGGAAATGGAAAAAAGAACACATTGACACCGGTGTGTCAGACCCACCATACTTGCTCCGGACACTGCGAGAGGGCTGTACAAGCAATGATCACACGCACGGCACAGCGGACACACCAGGAATCGCGGTGTTGGCCGTCGAATGGCGCTAGCTGCGCAGCATTTGTGCACCGCCGCCGTCAGTGTCAGCCAGTTTGCCGTGGCATACGGAGCTCCATCGCAGTCTTTAACACTGGTAGCATGCCGCGACAGCGTGGACGTGAACCGTATGTGCAGTTGACGGACTTTGAGCGAGGGCGTATAGTGGGCATGCGGGAGGCCGGGTGGACATACCGCCGAATTGCTCAACACGTGGGGCGTGAGGTCTCCACAGTACATCGATGTTGTCGCCAGTGGTCGGCGGAAGGTGCACGTGCCCGTCGACCTGGGACCGGACCGCAGCGACGCACGGATGCACGCCAAGACCGTAGGATCCTACGCAGTGCCGTAAGGGACCGCACCGCCACTTCCCAGCAAATTAGGGACACTGTTGCTCTTGGGGTATCGGCGAGGACCATTCGCAACCGTCTCCATGAAGCTGGGCTACGGTCCCGCACACCGTTAGGCCGTCTTCCGCTCACGCCCCAACATCGTGCAGCCCGCCTCCAGTGGTGTCGCGACAGGCGTGAATGGAGGGACGAATGGAGACGTGTCGTCTTCAGCGATGAGAGTCGCTTCTGCCCTGGTGCCATTGATGGTCGTATGCGTGTTTGGCGCCGTGCAGGTGAGCGCCACAATCAGGACTGCATACGACCGAGGCACACAGGGCCAACACCCGGCATCATGGTGTGGGGAGCGATCTCCTACACTGGCCGTACACCACTGGTGATCGTCGAGGGGACACTGAATAGTGCACGGTACATCCAAACTGTCATCGAACCCATCGTTCTACCATTCCTAGACCGGCAAGGGAACTTGCTGTTCCAACAGGACAATGCACGTCCGCATGTATCCCGTGCCACCCACCGTGCTCTAGAAGGTGTAAGTCAACTACCCTGGCCAGCAAGATCTCCGGATCTGTCCCCCATTGAGCATGTTTGGGACTGGATGAAGCGTCGTCTCACGCGGTCTGCACGTCCAGCACGAACGCTGGTCCAACTGAGGCGCCAGGCGGAAATGGCATGGCAAGCCGTTCCACAGGACTACATCCAGCATCTCTACGATCGTCTCCATGGGAGAATAGCAGCCTGCATTGCTGCGAAAGGTGGATATACACTGTACTAGTGCCGACATTGTGCATGCTCTGTTGCCTGTGTCTATGTGCCTGTGGTTCTGTCAGTGTGATCATGTGATGTATCTGACCCCAGGAATGTGTCAATAAAGTTTCCCCTTCCTAGGACAATGAATTCACGGTGTTCTTATTTCAGTTTCCAGGAGTGTAAATGGAAACGTAAAGCGTCATAATGTGAAATATTAGAAACAGACAGAAACAAACAAGCCGCGCCGGATTAGCCGAGCGGTCTGAGGCGCTGCAGTCATGGACTGTGCGGCTGGTCCCAACGAAGGTTCGAGTCCTCCCTCGGGCATGTGTGTGTGTATCTTTGTCCTTAGGATAATTCAGGTTAAGTAGTGTGTAAGTCCGATAAGATTTCACACACATTTAAACATTTTTTTTAAACAAACAAAGTAATTTAACTAAAAGGACAAAATAATTTTTCTCACTCATCATTCTAAATTAAGTTGCAAACACTTTAAATAAACGATTGTCTTCGAGTCTAAAGCACATCTTCTCGAAAAATGAACATTCCTTTCTTCTCAACTGGTATGGGAAGTATTCTCGAAATTTGCAGTTTTTGTATTGTGTCTTCATAGGGGACATTAGGAAACGTAAATATGTTTTTACTGTTCTCGTGTGGGCGCAAGAGTTTCACACTTACTTCCGTAGCACCAACATTTGTGGCCACTCCAACATACTACCTTGTTTGCTCCATGTTTCCACGTTTATATTTGTACTCTGCAACAAGAAAAGCCTCTTCTTTCAGCAGTAAAACTTCATTGGATGATGCGTCGTTTCCACTTTCACTACCGCTAGAAGCACTGTCACTTGTTTGAGCACTGTTTTCGTTTCCTTGAAAATCTCGGCCAGTGACTGATTTTCCAGGTTGAACGTCTAGTTTGCGGCGGAAGGAGCTACCAAGCTTATTTGGAGGATGACGAATTTCTCTGAACATTTCTTCAAAAGTGGAAGACCATGCGTCTGCGTTGCTTTGCTGGCTCTCCTCATTATCAGGCAATTTTCGTAAGACATGATCTGGATCAAAAGTGATTAGGCCCGTGGCGCGAAATCCACCATTTCTGTTTTTCTTGGAGTCAGTGACTGCTTCGGAAGAGATGGGAAGGCATCCTTGGAAATGGTCCCACGAGTGTGTTTCTTCCAATCAGTTAATACAGCTCGCCACGCAACTTTCATTGGCCTGAAGAAGCTTACATCGAGCGGTTGGCGGAGGTGCGTGCTATTGGGGGAAGGAGAATAAATGAAATATTGTTCCGCTCACACTCTTCAATAACACGTAAAGACACGTGACTCGATAAGTTGTCTCCAATCATGACTGTTGGCCCGTTTTGCCTCTTCAAATAGGGCAAAGCGATTGTAAAGAACCAGTCTTCAAATACTGGCAGGTCAAACCATCCACTTTTGTTCATATTGAAACGGGTTCCTTGTGGTCCACCTTCTTGCCACGTGTCCCACAAATGCTCTGATTTTTAAAGGACGTACGGAGGAAGCAGTTTACCATCAGCACTAGCTGCCATCATTACTGAGACACCAGGTTTTGATGAGTCCATCACTTTTTCAGCATGCTTACTCCCTCGTTTCGTAATTATCTGCTGCTTGCCTGGATCATCTGACATGTTGGATTCATGTAGTTGGTCATGTTGATAGATGGGAGATTTTCCAGATTTGCCTTGATATTGGAGAAAAACATCTTAACAGTCTCGTTGTTCACTTGTGCACGAGCTCGTTTAATATTTTCGCTTAAGCGAACAGAAAGATATTCTGAGTGTCGTTTGAGGAATAAATGCACCCATTCTTCTCCTGGCAAATTATTATGAAATTTATTCTCTATTCGGCCAGACTTATCAAGGTAGCCTTTAACAAAATATCTAATACCCAATTTAGTGAAGGGCAATCCCCAACGTGCAGGCCTCAAGATACCTTGCTTCAAAATTTCTTCTTCTTCTTTATTTAGCACTGGCTGTCCTCCCATTTTTTCGGATGTGCTTCCTGCAGTTTCTTTTGTAGGGTTGATTTAGGTATACCATACAAATCACACGCTTTCCTGTACGATAATTTACCCCTCCGAATATCACGAACAGCTGCTCTTATACATTCTTGGCATTGTCCGAAATCACCCCACACAGTACACAGTTTTACAAAAACCGTCGTTATTTTATAACCTTGCACGAGAAACTCGACAAACTTGTACAGAAATTGTCTCAATGCTGTTAGCTACTGAGCGCGTCGACAATTACGGTTACAATAACTTCCCGCTCGGCGCAACAATAGAAAGTTTCCACTTTACGATAATGGATGGATTTTTAACGCTGAGACTGTTCGTCAATTATTCACCTAGGGAAACAATTGACGCAAAATAAAAGTTGTGGAAATCGATAAATGCAATCTTGCTCTTAAAATAACTGGCGCACGGACGTTAAAATAAGTAACTCTGTTTCTATGCAGTAGCAAAGAGCAAATAAGCCATACTGTCCGAATTCGCCCCGGTGTCCGAAATCACCCCGTTTGACGGTACGGAACAATCACATGAAGTTGTACAACATAAGAGCGACTCTCCAAAATTTAATGTGTTTGGTTAGGGTGACCATACGTCCCTAATCGGGATTGTCCCGTTTTTTGAGGCTCAAATATTTGTCCCGACTTTTTTTTTAAACAAGTAGTTTGTCCCGATTGTCAAGGATTATTTTCTGACATTTACAAAGTGGTTAAAATATTTTCTGAGTGTCGATTTTATAAACTATCAATTGAAACTGACATTCCGTTCGTTGGTACCCCCTGATAATGTACAGCTTAAGCACTATAATTGTTGTGTACTCTTATTTTCTTTGCTTTTGCTTGCCATTGTTGTCAGCACTCAATATCAGTTTCGTGAAGTGCTAGCACGTCGTGGCGATGCCGAAACGAAAAATCAATGTTTTCGGAAGAGCTTCAGAGGAAACTTACGTGCTTCACTGCTACAGACAATGACTGTTCAGCAACATGTAACGTATGTAACTTTGCTGTATCCGTCTCTCATGGTAGTGCTGCAGATCTCAAGCATCATACGGAATCAGAGAAACACAGGAAGAATCTTCGATCGGCAGGTTCCTCGCAAAAAAATGACGAGATATTTTGTAACTTCAAATACACAGGAACAGAAAAACGTAGCTGCAGCCGAAGGAACCCTGTCATTCCATGTTGTTAAACACCACCAAAGCTATCGTTCTAACTAGCACTCCTGCATGGTTCGCAGGAGAGCTTCTGTAAAGTTTGGAAGGTAGGAGACGAGATACTGGCAGAAATAAAGCTGTGATTACCGGGCGTGGATCGTGCTTCGGTAGCTCAGATGGTAGAGCACTTGCCCGCGAAAGGCAAAGGTCCCGAGTTCGAGTCTCGGTCGGGCACACAGTTTTAATCTGCCAGGAAGTTTCATATCAGCGCACACTCCGCTGCAGAGTGATAATCTCATTCTAAAAATTTACTTTCCTTTTCCAAAACAAGGTGGCTTGCATTGTTGCCAGCCATAGAAAGGATCTTGAAAATGTATGAACCTTTGATATCTTACTTTTTGTCACAGTCTAACTCAAAGTGTCCTGCAATCTTAAAGAGTTTTTTCAATGATGCTATAAATGAATGTTATTTACTTTTTGTACATTCACAAATGAGTGTTTTTCAAGAATCCATTCTGAGCATTGAGAAACAGAATAATTCCATATGTGAAGAATCAGCAGTCTTAAATAAAGCTTTGACAAGTCTAAATTCAAGTAAACATGAACATTTTGTACCACTAAGTGTAAAAAAAAACTGCTGAATGATTGTGATGACCAGTCTGTTAAGAAATTTGATATAGCAGTATCAACGTTTTATGATGCTTCAGTAGACTATTTATCCTCATGCTTACAGGGAATAGCTGAGTTTTCTGTATTCTCATGGATGATGCTCACAGAACCACCAGAATGGTCAGTAGTTGAAAATACTTTAATGTGGCTGTATGAAAAGGGCATTCTAGTAAATGACAGCCTCTTATTTGATGAAATAGTTCATCTACAGTCATTTGTAAAACAACAAGTGGAACCAGACAGTTGATGGCACATGAAAAATGATGTAGGTTTTTCAGATCTTGCCAGTGCAATGAACAGTTCAGAGAATCGCTTAATATAGCGCAGTACTTCTTTTCACTCCCTGCCCACAATGCAAATGTTGAAAGAGTTTTCAGCTTACTATCGTCACAGTGGACAGATGAGAGGAACAGATTTACGGTGAGGAGCGTTAAGTGTATTTTACCGACCTGTTTAAACTTCAGTAAATACAGTTGCACTGACTTCTATTCATACCTATTAGGCAAACCTGAGTTGCTGAATGAAATTTCATCTTCGAAGAAATATGATTGCAGTGTGGAATCCACAAAACCATAAATTCCTTGTGTTCACTAAGAACTTTTTTTGTAGTGTTGTTACTGTATGTCTTTCTACATTCTGTGTTATAAATGTTACATTTCTTAATAAGTAAATTTCTGAAAACTTGAAATGTACTTCTTTCCAGTCTTTCCATTCCTTGTTTGGTTTTGTACACACACACACACACACACACACACACACACACACACACACACACACACACACACACACAAATATCAGTGAAGGCTGTATTTGCAGAGGAAGGAGAAATGTTAGCATTAAAAGTGATATTAACGAGAAATAAAAATTGTCCCACTTTTTGGCCCAGAAAATGTGTGAAAGTCCCACTTTTGTCCGAAGAAAATGTGGTCACCCTATGTTTGGTGCAGTTTCACGGGAAAAGGTGTATGGTCCATTTTCTTCGCTGAGAAAACTTTTACGGAAACACATGTCTTGATATGCTTGAAGACTTTCTTTTCCGATAGTGGGAGACTGATTCCTGTTTATCAACAGGATGGGGCACCGCCACACTGGCATCTGGAAGTTTAGGAATTTTTAAATCAAAGGATTACTGAACGATGGATCAGTCGCACTCGACCAAATTTTTCAGCCTCCAACGTCACCAGACCTGGCTGTATGTGATTATTTCTGAATGTGGTTTATAAAAGACTGTTCATGTGCATTCGTTACCAACAACAGTGAATGAACTGAGGCATCCCATAACAGCAGTTGCGGAAGTTGTCACTCAAGACATGCTCGCTGCAGTGTGGGAAGAATTTGAATAGCGCATTGACATATTCCGCGCATCTCAAGGGAGGCATATTGAGCACCTATGAAAAGGTATGAAAAGAAAAAAAGGTTTTGAGTTTCCTATTCACCAAAAACAGAATTCATGGTATACGTTCATTAGGTTCAGAAATATAGAACTGCCAAATCAGATATATATATATTTTTTTTAATACAACTTGTATATTGCGCGAAAATGCGACGTCAATATTGGCACAATATACTGAGATGACAAACGTAATGGGATGGGCGTTATGCACATTAACAAATGGCGTAAGAACACCGTAGATAATGTATAAAAGGGCAGTTCATTGGCGGAGATGTCATATGTACTCAGATGATTCACGTAAAAGGACTTTCGACGTGATTACGGCCGCACGATGGTAATTCAGCGCGAAATAGTAGTTGCAGCTTGACACATGGGACATTCCATTTCGGAAATCGTTAGGGAATTCAATATTCCGAGATCCAAAGTGTAAAGAGCGTGCCAAGAATACCACATTTCACGTATTACCTCTCTCCACGGACAACGCAGTAGCCGACGGGCTTCACTTAACGACCGAGTACAGCGGCGTTAGCGTAGAGTTGTCAGAGCGAACAGACAAGCAACACCGCCTGATGTGGGACGTACGACGAACGCATCTGCTAGGGCAGTGCGGCGAAATTTGGCATTATTAGGCTATGGAAGTGGACGAGCTACTCGATTGGCTGCCCAGTGTGGCAGAGCGGTTCTAGGCGCTTCTGTCTGGAACCACGCGACCGCTGCGGTCGCAGGTTCGAATCCTGCCTCGGACATCGATGTGTCTGATGTCCTTAGGTTACTTAGGTTTAAGTAGTTGTAAGTTCTGGGAGACTGATGACGTCAGAAATTAAGTCCTGTAGTGCTCAGAGCTATTTGACCTGCTCGATTGCGTTTGTTAACAGCACGAAATTCTCTGTTGCGACTCTCCCGGGCTCGCGAATATGTCGGTTGGACCCTAGACGACTGGAAAACAGTGACTTAGTCAGAGGAATCCTGATTTCAGTTGGTGAGAGCTGAAGGCAGGGTTCGAGTGTGCCGTGGATCCAAGTTGTCAACAAGGCAACATGCATGCTGCTCGTGGCTCTATAATGATGTGGGCTGTGTTTACATGGACTATACTGGGTCTTCTGGTCCAACATAACCGATCACTGCCTGGAGATGGTTATGTTCCGCCACTCGGAGACCATTTGCCGCGATTCGTGAACTTTATGTTCCCAAACAACGGTGGAACTTTTATGGATGACAATGCGCCGCATCGCCGGGCCACAATTGTTCGCGAGTGATTTGAAGAACATTCTGGACAGTTCTAGGGAATGATTTGGTCATCCAGATCACCTGACATGAATCTATCGAACATTTATGGGGTGTTTCCGAGAGGTCAGTTCGTGCACAAAACCCTGCACCGGCAATACTTTTGCGATTATGGACGGCTGTAGACGCAGCATGGCTCGATATTTCTGCAAGGGACTTTCAGCGACTATTGAGTCCATGCCACGTCGAGTTACTCCACTAATCCAGCCAAAAGCAGAGCCGACACGGTATGAGGAGGTATCCCATGGCTTTTGTTGGTTGGTTGGTTGTTTCGGGGAAGGAGACCAGACAGCGAGGTCATCGGTCTCATCGGATTAGGGAAGGACGGGGAAGGAAATTGGCCGTGCCCTTAGAAAGGAACCATCCCGGCATTTGCCTGGAGCGATTTAGGGAAATCACGGAAAACCTAAATCAGGATGGCCGGACGCGGGATTGAACCGTCGTCCTCCCGAATGCGAGTCCAGTGTCTAACCACTGCGCCACCTCGCTCGGTTGGCTTTTGTCACCTCAGTGTCGTTATTGAGCAGTATTTACGTCCGGGCCGCGTCAGTTATAACTCAGTCTTCTTAACGAAAATGTCGGACCCGAAGATGTAGACCTCGCATGTAACGCAACAGCAGTCGCTGCACTCTGCAAAGAGGAAAACAAGAGGATTTTAAGCATGAACTAGGAGTCTATCTAGGAACAGGCGGACCTTACGCGCGCAGAAAATATACTATTCGCATAATCACTATATTTGACTTTTGACAACGCTGGAAATCATCTATAAACCCGAAACGAATAAGAAACATTTTTGTAGAAGGTAGGTAGATACAACTTTTACGTATACCGCAACAAAACATTCAATTTTCTGAAATGAACAAATAAGCAGTTGCGGTGTTAATTCCTTGCATTTAAACAATTTTCAGGAATACTTCTACAGTTAATTGCTGAAAAAGTATTAAATATGTTATCAAACTACTCAACTGAATGCACTTCAACAGATGATTCCCTTCATCTGTCTTTACTGGTGTACTCATATTCATCTCATATTCATATTCCGCCACTGTATCAGTCCTTTACACATCCGCAACTCACAGTCTCAGCAGAAACAGCCGTGTTTTGCGCAGTACCACCGTTACGCGGAACAGTATTGAGTGAGCGTCAATATTTTTAAAGCTCTGTACTCTCTTTCAACATATTTCGCGAACCGTCAACACTGCTCTCAGACGGTCAGTATTATTGTGCAATACTCCCTTTTTTTTTGTTCATCAGTCTGGTCACGGGTCTGTTGCGTCGCAACTACAATCTACGTCCTCAGTTATTTGCTGAATGTTTTCCAATTTCTGTCATCCTCTCAGTTCCCTTTAGTACAGTGGAAGTTATTTCCTGAGCTCTTAGCAGATGTCATATCATCCTCTACCTTCTTCTTGTTAGTGTTTTCCACACACTCCTTCCCTCACCGATTCTTCTGCGAACCTCCCCATTCCTTAACCACCTAATTTTCAACATTCCTCTGTAGCAACACATCTCAAATGCTTCGATTTTCTTCTGTTCGGTTTCCTCACTACCCATGTATAGCAAGGTTTGGGCGTGGTTATAGTAATTGTCTAGCGTGGCCAGACTGTCTGTATAACAGACTTACGGGTGCGGTAAGTCAGATTTTTGAGAAGAAACTACCGTGCATTGCCGTAGCTGCGAGAGTTGTTGCCCCGTCCCCCCACCAAAGGCCCATTTTGGAGTATTTAGTTTCTTATGAGTTTTCTTAATAGCAGTTGAGCCACTAAGTTGGTGAAAAAAGGCAGGGGTAATCTTTTCATAGACTTTTAGTACTGTGGGCGATTATAATGAATTGTGGTAAATTTACGCCGCGGAAGGCAGAGCTGGAGCAGAGTTTGATGCGATAATCGTAACTGACTTCTGTGGTGACAACGGAGGCATCAGAATTTTTGGCCCACGACGTATTGTTAGTGGCTTACAGCTCGACAAGAAGTAACTGCGTTGTTTGCTAGTCTGTCAGTGACGGATTAGGCTGTTTGAAGCGCATCGATCGAGGTAACGACTCGAGTGCGTTTTGGTGGAATTTTGAGTCCTAACGTATGAGGCGGATATCATTTGGTTCGTTAGTTTGAATTTTCCCACAAATACATCGTACCCTTAGTACGTTTGGTGTGCAAGTGGAATCATTACAGAACCACACTTAACTAAACTGAGGCTTGGAGAACGAAAAGTGACGCGCGGCCTGTTTTCAAATAGGGAATTGGAGCGGGCTGCGTCACGCCCATGTCTGAAGAGGGAGAGGTTTGCTTTGATTCCTAATTGTAGAGGTCAAATAGGCGGTCGCATTTAGGGTTTTGTTTTATTTTTGTTGATTGTGTTATTACCGATTTTCCCGTTCCTCCACCTGCCTCGTGTTGCGGACCGATCCCCATTTGGTGCTGTTACGCCGGTCACACGCCATGTGACGTAAAAATTTTCGTATACGACTGGATGATGACTGGTAGCATGATCTCGCAGTTTCATTTATTTCCACCTACTTGCGTTACTTTAGCTAGCTCGTCCTTTTCTTTCCAGGGAAGTGTAATTTACTACTCTTTGGTCGAATTGTTTGCAACGTAAGACGTGTGATCTTTCTGTTATAAACTGTTATTTTCTACTCCGTGACGAAACAAAAAGTAAGATAATACGGACGAACGAGGATAACTGTGGCTATCGAAGCAAACGTAGAGGAACCTCGTCTCGAGCAGCGAGAGTCCTCAGCTACGCCGCGCTGACATATTGGCTCTTATTTGCTGCGTCTCCGATCGGAAGAGAAGCATCCCTTCTCCCAGCGGGCCCCTAACTGTGTTCCCTTCGCCTCGAGGCAATCGCCTTTGAGCTTAAGCCTGTCTGCGCCGACGCAGTATTAAAACTAATTTGGAGGAGCTTACACGGGATAAAATTAGAACGCGGACAGCAGTTTTGTGCTTTGCTCGTACAGAGGCCACTGAACGCGGTATCATGGAAACCGTAAATGAGGACGTACAGTGCCGTGCCTAATGTAAAAGCCAATTCTCTCCGAGTATAGAGTTTTAGCGCTGTGCAATTCCAGCGAGGTTGTGACCGAAGACACAGGACTGTTGTTCTCTCTGTTGGTTGTTTCTCGTTGCAAGACTTCGTCAGCGAACAATGCACGAGGACCGACAAAATAAATCTTGTTATGTATATAAAGTACAAAAATATTTCCCAATGATGTCTACTGGACAGCAGGAGAGTAATCAACGAATTTACTGCCTGGGCCACGTTGACGGTGCTAGGCTGTACACCAGGACTAGAGTTGTAAAACCACCGTAGACTATTGTAGACTGTTGTAGGTGAGTATAGACTACGAAGTTTTCCTCGTAGCTTTGGTCAATTAAAATCGCAACCACGTCACCTGTGTGTTAAGTGTGTTGTATACCTATCGGGCGTTAACTCATTTCGATCACTTTGTATATGCGGTCAGTGTCTTACTAGACACCTATAGACGTCGGAAGTTGTGCACCGTATAGAAACTGAGTGAGGATACATATTAAGGGCAGCATAATCTACGGAACATTTTTGTTCCACACAGTTATCCTCCTTCCTGTTACTTATAAATAAATGATATTTCTAGAAAAACTGAAATTGTCAAAGTGTAATTCAGGTTTGACTCCAAAACTGTAGATTTGTAAAGTGAAACAGAGCGACGTTGTAAAAAAAAAAAAAAAAACTTACCGATTTATCATATAGCTCTAGAAGACAATTTCGTAAAAAAATCCAAAATTAAAAAAAGAAAGATGCAAAACAAAAACATATCAAACATCGCTTCATTACTTCGTCGAGCTTGTATAAAACACGTTTCTGTTATTGCTAAAAAAACTTTCGTAATTGTTTGTGTTCATATCTGGTCTCCAGCCGGAACATCTCGTCATCTGGACACAATACTTCGGCGGTCCAGCTGGCCGCCATCTTCAGGTGAGTAAGTCTTCGCATAATCTCGCAGAACTGAAATGAAAGAGTTTTTTTTTTTTTTTTTACTTTATTGTTATTTTAAAGCCTGTACAGCAGGCAGGCTGTCAGCAGCATACTACGCTGCTCTTCAGCCATAGAAGGTACAATCAGCAAAAACAGGAGAAAAACATAAAAGTTACAATATGGTGGGCAATAAAACAGGAGACACAGAGAAACAAACACGGAGCCGTTCACACTCGACGATAAGCCACACTGCAAACTGTTGAGACGACGCACAAACACTGAAGGAGACGATGGCACTGGTGAACGATGGAGTGTGACGGTAAACACTGAACACTAAACATGACGGCACACACGATACACTGATGGCGGTGATCTCCGGCGCGCGAATGTCCACTGAGCGTGTGCGAGTCCGGGGACCTGCCAAGAGGGCAACAGGGATGAGGAGGGGGAGAGGGGAGGAAAAGAGGATGCCATGGCTTAGGAGACGGGGACAGGAGGATAGGGACAGGGGAGGGGGGGCCCGGGGGACGAGGGACGAGAAAAGGAGGAGGGAGGGAAAAGGGAGAGAAGGGAGGGAGGGTGCCCCGAGGAGCAAGCACAGGAGGAGGGTGGGAGGATCAAAGTTGGTAGGAGGGGTAGATGGAGGGGAGGAGGGCATCATCAGGGAGGGGGAGCTGGCGGAAGCCACCTTGGGAGAGGGTAAGGAGGGTGGAGAGATGGAGACCGGGTGGGACGTGGGAGTACAGGCGTGGCAGCGGGCGGGGGTGGGAGAGGATCGGGGAGACGAGCGGGTGAGGAGGATCGAGTTTACGGGAGGTGTATAGGATTCGTATCCTTTCGAGGAAGAGGAGGAGGTGGGGGAAGGGGATAAGGTCATACAGGATCCGCGTGGGGGAAGGGAGACGGATGCGATAGGCAAGGCGGAGAGCATGGCGTTCAAGGATTTGGAGGGATTTATAAAAGGAAGGGGGGGCGGAGATCCAGGCGGGATGGGCGTAACAGAGGATAGGGCGGATGAGGGACTTATAGGTGTGGAGGATGGTGGAGGGGTCCAGACCCCACGTTCGGCCGGAAAGGAGCTTGAGGAGACGGAGTCGGGAACGTGCCTTGGCTTGGATTGTCTGGAGATGGGGAGTCCAGGAGAGGCGACGGTCGAGGGTGACGCCAAGGTACTTAAGGGTGGGGGTGAGAGCGATGGGACGGCCATAAACGGTGAGATAGAAATCAAGGAGGCGGAAGGAGGGAGTGGTTTTGCCTACAATGATCGCCTGGGTTTTGGAAGGATTGACCTTGAGCAACCACTGGTTGCACCAAGCGGTGAACCAGTCAAGATGGGATTGGAGAAGGTGTTGGGAGCGTCGCAGGGTGGGGGCAAGGGCAAGGAAGGCGGTGTCATCGGCAAACTGGAGAAGGTGGACGGGCGGTGACGGCGGCGGCATGTCCGCCGTGTACAACAAGTACAGAAGGGGGGAGAGGACGGAGCCTTGGGGCACACGGGCGGAGGGGAAAAAGGTGTAGGAATCGGTGTTATGGATGGTGACATAGGAAGGACGGCGGGAGAGAAAGGAACCGATCAGACGAACGTAGTTAATGGGAAGGGCGAAGGTTTGGAGCTTGAAGAGGAGACCGGAATGCCATACGCGGTCATATGCGCGTTCGAGGTCAAGAGAGAGGAAGATTGCGGAGCGACGGGAATTGAGCTGTTCGGAAAGGAGATGAGTGAGGTGAAGGAGAAGATCGTCGGAAGAGAAGGACGGCCGAAAGCCACACTGGGTAGCGGGGAGGAGGCGGTGCTGGCGGAGATGCTGGTGGATGCGGCGGGTGAGGATAGATTCCAGGACCTTGCTGAAGACCGAGGTAAGGCTGATGGGACGGTAGGAGGAGACGGCGGACGGCGGTTTGCCAGGTTTGAGGAACATGAGGATACGGGAGGTTTTCCACAGGTCGGGGTAGTAACCGGTGGACAGGACTACATTGTAGAGCCTGGCCAGGGTGGAGAGAAAAGAGACAGGAGCTTCACGAAGGTGACGGTAGGTGACACGATCGTGACCAGGAGCGGTGTTGCGTTTGGTGCGGAGTGTATTGATGAGATCCTGTGTGGTGATGGGGGCATTAAGGTCCATGTGGGGAATGTTGTCCAAGTACTGGAAACCAGGAGCGAGGGGAGGGACAGAGGTGTCAGTTCGATCGCGGATATCTGGGAAGAGGGAGTAATCGAACTGGGGATCATCAGGGATGGAAAACACATCGGACAGGTAGGAGGCAAAGTGATTGGCCTTACTAAGGGCGTCAGGGAAGGGGTGATCATCGTGGAGAAGAGGATAGTAGGGGGAGGGTTTAGTTCCGGTAAGGCGACGGAAGGCGGTCCAGAACTTGGACGAGTTTATAGGGAGGGTAGCAGTTAAACGGGTGCATGTCTGTCGCCAGTCCCGGCGTTTCTTGGCCGCGAGCAAATTTCGAATGTGTCGCTGTAGTTGCCGGTGGCGTCGTAGGGTGTCCGGGTCACGCGTGCGGAGGAAGGCACGGTAGAGACGACGGGATTCACGGAGGAGGAGGACGGCCTGTGGTGGTAAGGTAGGACGGTGGGGGTGGATGGCAACAGTAGGGACGTGGGCCTCCACGGCCTCAGACAAGGTCTGCTGGAGAAAGGAGGCGGCATGGGTGACATCATCGGGACGGCGGTAGGCGAGAGGGTGGCTATCGACCTGAGTGGAGAGGGTATCCCGGTAGGCATTCCAGTTGGCACGGGAATAGTCATGGATGTACTTAGGGGGAGGGTCATGACGAGGGTCGGGGCGGGGGCGACGGCCGTCTGAAACGGTGAGGAGGAGAGGGAGATGGTCGCTACCAATAGGCTCCAGGACATCCACCGTAATGCGACCAAGGAGGTTGGGGGAGGAGAGGATAACATCGGGAGTGGAGTTGGATTCGGGACGAGTGTGCTGGGGGATGGGGATGAGGTCGCCTTGAAGGGAGGAGAGGAACCGTTGCCACCGCCGTAACTGGGCAGTGGAGCGACTATGGATGTTGAGGTCGGCGGCGATCACATAGGAGGAGAAGGTACGGTCGATGTGGGAGAGGAAGTCGAAAGGAAGAGGGGCGTTGGGGCGGACATAGATGGTGGCACAGGTAATGGTAAGGCCGGGGAAGAAGAGACTAAGGATCAGGTGTTCGGTGGGGTCGGGAAGGAGAGGCTGGAGCCGAACGGGGATCTGGCGGTGGTGGCCAATGGCAACTCCGCCACGCGCAACTGGGAGGGGATTATCGGAGCGGTGGAGGAGATAGGGGGAGGTGTGGATGGAGTGGTGGGGTTGAAGGAAGGTTTCATTGAGGAGGAAGGCATCCACACGGTGGGTAGCAAGGGTGTGCAGGAAGAGGTTCTTGTTGGCGGGAAGGGAGCGGATATTGTTGAAAAGGATACGATGCTGTCGCGCCATGATAAGGACTTATACGAGGGTGTCAAGGCGGGAGAAGGTGAAATGGGCCTGGTTATTGGAAAAGGTGGCGTACATTTTAAGGTGGAATATGGAACGGGCGGCGAGGGAGATCTGTTGTAAGGTGTGGGGGCGCTGAAAGGGATGGACGTTTTGAAGGACAATGGTGAGGAACCTGATGATGTCCTCAGCAGTGGGGGGGGGGACGAAGGGAATTGCCAGGAGGGGTGGGGGCGTCCAGGGGACGGACAGGTACGGTGAGTTCAGGAGTGGTGGGAGGGGGTCGGGCTTTGCACTTTTGGGAGTAGGTGGGGTGGGGGAGGCTGCAGGTATTACAGGAGGGAGGGGATTGGAGGTTGAGGCACTGCCGGAGGAAGTGCGCTTGCCGACAATGCGGGCAGGTGGGGGCCTCGCGGCACTCTGCTGTTGGATGTGCATTGTAGCGCAGACATCTCTGGCAGCGCAGGGATTGAGGGGGGGAACGGGAGGGGTCGACCTTGTACCGCTGATTGAAGAGGAGGGCACCCTCCTTCAGGAGACGGTCAATGGAGGGGGCGTCCTCAGAGAAAACCCGCATAAGGCGGGTGGGGCCGGTCGCGTTGAAAATGCGGCGGACCGCCCGCACCTCCAGGGTGGGATGGGCCTTCAGCTCCGCCAGCACCTCCTCCTCCGTGATCGACGGGCTAAGCCGAGTGATCACGGCGGTGAGGGTCGGCGGGCGACGCGGGGGTTGGGGTTGGCGGGTAGGAGATGGGGAGGGAGCAGGGGTGAGGGAGGCGTGAGGACCAAAACGGGTGATGGGGAGGCGGGAGAGGATGTCAGTATGGAGGGTTGGGCTGGGGGAGGAGATAAGAACAGAATCCCGTCTGGGAGTAAGGAGAGAGATGGGGACGCCAGGGAAATGTTGGCGGAGGAGGAGGGAGAGATTCCGGGCCTCGAGGAAGGAAGGATCGGGACGGGACAGGAGATATTTGTAGAGACCGGGTGGGGAGGAGGAGGAGGAGGAGGAGGAGGAGGGAGCGGGGCCTGGTGAGGAGACGTCCATGGCATTTTGGGGTGGGGATGGCGGGCGGGGTGGAGCCTTTTTAGGAGCAGAGGAAGTGGAGGCGCCACTAGGGCGTTTGACAGCGGCAGATGGGCGGGTGGTGACAGGAGGGACGGGAACGATGGGGAGGTGGTGGGAAGGGACAGGTCCCGGCACGGACGCAGCAGTCGGCGCCGGAGATAGTGACTGTGACGGTGCATGCGAATGAGGCAGTGATGGTGATGATGACGGTGGTGGCGGTGGCGGTGGCGGCGGTGATGGCGATGGCGATGGCGACGGGGAGAGCTGGGCGTGGGCAGTGGCCCGACGGGCCACCACCCTAGCCGGGGCTGCAGTGACAGGCTGGGGGAGTGGGGGGAAAGGGGCAGAACGAGAGGAAGATGCGGGAGAGGGGGCGACAAAGAGCGAGGGCGAAGGGATAGAGAGGAGGGGAGGGATGGAAGGAGGGGGGTGGGACTGGGCACACCAAGTGATAGTGGTGGAGGCAGCGGAAGGGGACGTATACACGATGGCGGTGGTGGTAGTAGTGACGGTGGTGGTGGGGGCGGACATGATGACAAGAAGAAGAAAGAAAAAACACAGCACTAAAGGGATAGGACACACACTGGGAGACGGCGACGGCGACGGCGACGGCGACGGCGACGGCGACGGCGACGGCGAGAGGCAGGGACGCTGCTGCCGCGGACGGGGCCGGGGCGGCGGCGGCGGCGGCGGCGGCTGCTGCTGCTGCTGCTGCTGCTGGCTGGACTGCTGCTGGCCGGACTGCTGCTGGCTGGACTGCTGCTGCTGCCACCGGAGGGCGGGCTGGCTGGCTGGCTGGCTGGCTGGCTGGCTGGCTGCGGGACCACTGCTGCAGGCCGGGACCGGGACCGGGAACTGCTGGCTGGCTGGCTGGCTGGCTGGCTGGCTGGCTGGCTGGCACCTGGAACCCCTAGCACTTCGATTAGCGCGAAAATGGCACTATCGAAGGGCGGTAACCTTGCGGTGTACCGCCGGAGATGAAATGAAAGAGGCCGCAGCGGCTCCTTTATACAGCAACTGCGGGTCCACAGCGCGTGCGCGAACATAACTGACCCCTATCGGCAGGCATAACAGCGCACTGGTGGTGAAAGCTCGCGGAAACGATAAATCGATATCAAACACTACTGACAATTTTGGAAGACCGAGACAATGACGATTGTTTCTTAATGTCAAACAGAAGCGGGTTCCAACTCTTACTTAAAGGATACCCCTTATCTCTGTTTATAATATTGTCAGATAGACGGATTTCAATGGCTTCGTCTACTACACGGTCCCAATACCGCGACGCAGGGGCAATCACTTGTGTCTCATCGTACAACATTTCATGTACAATGTACAATGTTCCGCTACTGCAGATTGTTGTACGATTCAATTGAATACTAAATGACAAAATTAATTATATAGATTTTGTTATGTCTGTGCACATAAACTGTACTTGCATCAAAAGTAATTGCTTTTGTAACATAAAAGCGCAGAAATCACTCGAGCAACTAATTTTTATTACTTATAAAATGGAATTTACAGCCGGTCGTTGTGGCCGAGCGGTTCTAGGCGCTTCAGTCCGGAACCGCGCGACTGCTACGGTCGCAGGTTCGAATCCTGCCTCGGGCATGGATGTGTGTGATGTCCTTAGGTTAGTTAGGTTTAAGTAGTTCTAAGTTCTAGGGGACTGATGACCTCAGATGTTAAGTCCCATAGTGCTCAGAGCAATTTGAACCATTTTTTTGAAATTTACATTTTGTAAGGATATAAAATACGTAATGGACTAACAATGAACGATGTGCGGTTCTAATTACGTGAAAAACAAAGATAAGCCGTTGGTTCTCTCACTCATTCATGTATGTTTCCTTTCCTACCAATGCTACGAATTCTATACTGTACTTTAAACTACCGAACCGTAGTTTTGGTACAGCACAACTCGAACCAGGACACGCCACACACGGGATTGTGGTCTTGTAGCGTTAACACCACAATATTTTGTACACTGAATGGCCAAAGAAACTGGTACACCTGCCTAATATTGCGTACGGCCCCTCCGAGCACGCAGAAGTGCTGCAACACGACGTGATGTGGTCTCGACTATTGTGTGAAGTAGTGCTGGAGGGAATTACACACTGAATCCTGCATAGCTGTCCATAACTACGTAAGAATGCGAGGAGGTGGAGATCTCCTCTGGAAAGCACGTTGCATAGCACCCAAGATATGCTCAATAATGTTCACGTCTGGAGAGTTTGGAGGCCAGCGGAAGTGCTCAAACTCAGAAGAGTGTTCCTGGAGCCACTAAGTAGCAGTTCTGGATGTGTGGGGTGTCACATTGTCCTGCTGGAATTGCACAAGTCCGTCGCAATGCACAATGAACATGAATGGATGCAGGTCACCAGACAGGATACTTACGTACGTGTCAGCTGTCAGAGTCGTATCTAGACGTATCAGAGGTCCCATATCAATCCAACTGCACACGACCCACACCATTACAGAGCCTCCACCAGCTTGAATAGTCCTCTGCTCACATGCAGGGTCCATGGATTCATGAGGTTGTTTCCATACCCGTACACGTCCATCCGCCCGATACAATTTGAAACGAGACTCGTCCGACCAGGCAACATGCTTCCAGTCATGAACAGTCTGATGTCGGTGTTGACGGTCAAGACGAGGCGTAAAGCTTTGTGTCGTGGAATCATCAAAGCTACATGAGTGGGCCTTCGGCTCCGAAAGCACATATCGATGATGTTTCGTTGAATGGTGCGCACGTTGACACTTGTTGATGGCCCACCATTAAAATCTGAAGCAATTTGCGGAATGGTTGCACTTCCGTTGCGTTGAACGATTCTCTTCAGTCGTCGTTGGTCCCATTCTTGCAGGATCTTTTTCCGGCCACAGCGATGTCGAAGATTTGATGTTTTTACCGGATTCCTAATATTCATGGTACACTCGGAAATGGTCGTACATGTAAAATCCCTTCTTCATCGCTACCTCGCAGATGTTGTGTCCCATTGCTTGTGCCCCGACTATAACACCACGTTTAAACCCACTTAAATCTTGATCACCTGCCATTGTACCAGCAGTAACCGATCTAATAACTGCGCGACACTTGTGTTATAGAGGCGTTGCCGACCACAGCGTCGTATTCTGCCTATTTACATATCTCTGTATTCAGTACGCTTGCCAATATCTTTTTTTTTCTTTGGCGTTTCAGTGTTTTAGATATCTTTTTCACTGAATTATCATATAGGTTACGTCCTATAAAGGGTGGTCACAAACAGTCAGAGAAACTTGTACGATTCTAGGCGCTACAGTTTGGAACCGCGCAGGTTCGAATTCTGCCTCGGGCATGGATGTTTGTGATGTCCTTAGGTTAGTTAGGTTTAAGTAGTTCTAAGTTTTAGGGGACTGATGACCTCAGAAGTTAAGTCCCATAGTGCTCAGAGCCATTTGAACCATTTTTGAAACTTGTAACAGTCAACATTTTGAATGTCCTTACAAGACTTGTAAGGGTGTTGCAGGATAGGTTGCGCTCAGAAATAACTGTTAAGAAAAAAGCTTGATTCCCTGCGCCATTTGCTAATTAATTAGCACTGAAATTAGCCCATCAGGCCGTTGCGCATGCAAATTCACGCCGCGCTTGATACAATCAGAGTCAGTTGTTCTCATAGCGTAGACGGTAACGCACAGGACTGCTCAGCCTTTGGCTCAGGTTCGATCCTTACAACCGCCCCATGTATAATTTTTGTATTGCTCCCGTGTTCGGTTTTAGGAGATCAAACGAGGTACACGTTTGGCGACATCGACATTGGCAGACCGCTTGAATCTGCGCGCGCAACGGCCTGTTTGGGTAACTTCAGTGCTAATTAACTCATAATTGCCGCAACGTATCGAATTTTTTCTTCCTCACCACAACCTAACCTGCAACGCCTTCACAAGGTTTTCAAACTATTTGTCATCACTCTGTGTAAAGGCATCTTCTACAGTAACTGTACAAATGATGTTGTACTCTTATAAGTCATGTGTGTATAATATGTTTAACGATAACTATTTCTTTTTCAAGGTCCTGTTGATCACGAAGTAGAAACCACAACGAAAATAAAAATTCTTTTATTTACAACATTTAGCTACATCTTCCTGATAGTTCTCTACATAGTCGCACTGCCACACTTTGCTGTCACGAATTACAGTTGCGTCATGTGGGGTGCATGAAATGAAGATGAACATCACAGCATGAACAAATCGAATGACGACGCTTGCTCTAGGCCTCTTTTCGTGCTCATTGTGAGCTCAGAATCGATAAGTGCGACGTGACGCGATCGACGGAGGCAGTAGAGACACTGCACAACACATCAGCGCAAAGCTTCATCGGATTCTCACTGTGGTTTTAATTTCGCGACCGAGTGGACCTTTACCTCAAGGTTCATAATACTAATTCTGGAACGTGGTCTTACGTAATTCGAGTAGGATAAGTACAATGCGTTTTACTTTCGAGTCTTTTCATGTCTAGTCAGGGCGTTCAATGTTAAGGGAATACTTGTAAGCCAATAGTGATCAGACAGTAATGAAGTCAAGTCGCTGGCAGGCGTCCATAACAAGCGGTACTGGTGTTTGTCTGGCTGCACTATGCACTAAAAAGTATTTAGGATAGTCAAATTTTCGGTTTAGAGATTTGTACTCATATTTTGGTAGGGATGCAAATCTTCAAATGTCGCATATCTTTGGAAGTAACTGTCTTTGTACGGCTACAAGCTCTGATGTATGAACTGTCTGCTCAGTTAAGTAGCCTTATGATGGCCGAAAGAGGTCAGCCGCGAAATATAAATATTATCGTGCAATTTTAATAACTGTATGTTTTAGTTTTTAATAAAATAATAACATCCTTTGTTTTCTGTGAATGAAGATTTTTTCTAGTGACGTAATAGTGATTACCTGATTTACAATTCAGCATTGCGAAGTAGTAGTTCTGACACTGTACTTCAAATATTATTAAAATCTTCTTTTTCTTTCTTTTTTTTCCTCGATTGTTGCTGTAGCTTAATGATATTCTGGCACAGCCCATTAACTCCTAATGTAGAAAAGGTAATAAACTGGTAAACCCGGAGTACTGTAAACGGGACAATCATAGAGGCAGTCCCTTTGTTGTACAAAAATTCATTAAAAAGCGAAATCGGGAGACGACGGCGAATGGTGTCCCTAGAACTACACTGATGAAATCGCTTAGTGGTTGCTTTACAGTCAGACTTATAGCATTCTCAGAATACAGCTGCAGAGTATAGTGTTGTTACGATTTCCCATCTCCATTATGAACGCGAAACTTTTGAATGAATTTTTTGCTAATACCCATAATAATGCGGTACTTTTCGAACGGCCTTCTACGTCGATATCTTCATGACTACTCTGTAATTCACACTTACGTGCCTGGCAGAGGATTCTTCGAACCATCTTCTATTTGTCTACCACATTGCAGAGCCTCTGTTGGCTTAATGTACTCAGCAATGTCATGCATTTCTGAAGGAACAGGCATTGCTGCAATCGCCAACTGTATGACATACAAGAATTATACTCATGTTCAGAAAAAAAACCGAATACCCTGAACGACTAGAGACAGGACATTCATATTCACGGGATAAGTATATTGATACACTACTGGCAATTAAAATTGCTACACCACGAAGATGACGTGCTACAGACGCGAAATTTAACCGATAGGAAGAAGATGCTGTGATATGCAAATGATTAGCTTTTCAGAGCATTCACACAAGGTTGGCGCCGGTGGCGACATCTACAACGTGCTGACATGAGGAAAGTTTCCAACCGATTTCTTATACACAAACAGCAGTTGACCGACGTTGCCTGGTGAAACGTTGTTGTGATGCCTCGTGTAAGGAGGAGAAATGCCTACCATCACGTTTCCGACTTTGATAAAGGTCGGATTGTTCAAAAATGGCTCTGAGCACTATGGGATTCAACTGCTGTGGTTATCAGTCCCCTAGAACTTAGAACTACTTAAACCTAACTAACTCAAGGACATCACACACATCCATACCCGAGGCAGGATTCGAACCTGCGACCGTAGCAGTCGCACGGTTCCGGACTGCGCGCCTAGAACCGCGAGACCACCGCGGCCGGCAAGGCCGGATTGTAGTCTATCGCGATTGCGGTTTATCGTATCGCGACATTGCCTCTAGCGTTGATCGAGATCCAATGACTGTTAGCCGAATATGGAATCGGTGGGTTCAGGAGGGTCATACGGAACGTCGTGCTGGATCCGAACGGCCTCGTATCACTAGCAGTCGAGGTGACAGGCATCTTATTCGCATGGCTGTAACGATCGTACAGCCACGTCTCGATCCCTGAGTCAGCAGATAGAGACGTTTGCGAGACAACAATCATCTGCACGAACAGTTCGACGACGTTTGCAGCAGCATGGACTATCAGTTCGGAGACCATGGCTGCAGTTACCCTTGACGCTGCATCACAGACAGGAGCGCCTGCGATGGAGTACTCAACGACGAACCTAGGTGCACGAATGACAAAACGTCATTTTTTCGGATGAATCCACGTTCTGTTTACAGCATCATTATGGTCGCATCCGTGTTTGGCGATATCGCGATGAACGCACATTGGAAGCGTGTATTCGTCATCGCCATACTGGCATATCACCCGGCGTGATGGTATGAGGTGCCATTGGTTACACGTCTCGGTCACACCTTGTTCGCATTGACGTTACATTTCAGATGTGTTACGACCCGTGGTTCTACCCTTCGTTCGATCCCTGCGAAACCCTACATTTCAGCAGGATAATGCACGACCGCATATTGCAGAACCTGTACGGGCCTTTCTGGATACAGAAAATGTTCGTCTGCTGCCCTGGCCAGCACATTCTCCAGATCTCTCACCAATTGAAAACGTCTGGTCAATGGTGGCCGAGCAACTGGCTCGTCACAATACGCCAGTCACTATTCTTAATGAAATGTGGTATCACGTTGAAGCTGCATGGTGCAGCTGTACCTGGACACGCCATCCTAGCTCTGTTTGACTCAATGTCCAGGCGTATCAAGGCCGTTATTACGGCCAGAGTTGGTTGTTCTGGGTACTGATTTCTCAGGATCTATGCACCCAAATTGCGTGAAAATGTAATCACATGTCAGTTCTAGTATAATATGTTTGTCCAATGAATACCCGTTTATCATCTGAATTTCTTCTTGGGGTAGCAATTTTGATGGCCAGTAGTGTATGTGAAACGTCCCCTTTGAACAATTTATACATGACTGTGCTTAACCTGACACACAATATTTTTAGCGCAACGCAATCTGACTTTCAAAATTCCCTACTAAAGAATGGCCCTGACAAACATTAAACTATACCTTTCACAAATCACTTACCTCACGAAAATCTTCGCTGCTCAAGCTACTGCAATACAGCGAGCGCCACTACTGCCAGCTAAATAAAAGATTCAAACTACTGAAGGCACTAACTACTGATAGGGGTAGTTAGCAAATGAAAGATATTAATAGAGAGCAAACAATGTATTTACCTTAATATCATCACAAGTCATAATATATATCAGTTCATGACAAATTACAAAACTCCGCCATCTCTCTCCCCACATCCACCACTGCTGGCGGCTCACCTCCAACTGCGCAACGCTACGCGCTGTTCACAGCCAGCTGCCGCTGCCCAACACTACAATGGCAGACAACAATGCAAACTAGCCACAGACTGCACACAGCACAGCCAGTGATTTCATTTTCATATTGAGCGCTACGTAACGTTGCCAATAAGAAAACATAAACAGCCTACTTACATAGAGAAAACATAAACAGCCTACTTACATAGCCCCCATGCTCCCCACAAAAAATTTTACAAAATTTTTTTTGGGCAGTGGCCAATAATGATTTGATAAAATTTTTCATAATTACAATAACAAAGAAATCAAATGCACACACTTATTGATACAATGTTGGTCAAAAGCTAAAATTTTCTCACAGTTTATAAAGACAGTCTTGATCATTCATCACAGTGAAACTACCGTTTCTTTTCTCAAAGTCTGAGCAGTAAAAGACAATGCACACAGAAGTAGTGGATTTCCATGCAGTCTTGAAGAAGTAGTGTTGTCCTTCCAACGGAAAAACGGTGCTGACTCTTGACATGCTGACAGGTAATGGGCCACAACAGAGCAAACCCACAGCAGAGTTCATTCGACGTTTTGAAGAATATTGTAGGTAGGTCATCACAGAGCAGACCCACTGGAGTCCTGGTAGAGATTGTGGTATTGGTGGGCCACCAGAGGTGCAGACCCACTGCAGTCCTTGTAGAAATAATGGCATGGTGGGTCATCATAGATGTAGACCCACTGTAGTCCTTGAAGAGATGGCCAGCAGCCATCTGTTGTGACTGTGCAGGTGCACAATCACCATTGAAGAGTCTTGCGGATAATATAGCAAGTCCATAAACCACCACTTGTGCACTCACAAAGTTTTTGAAATTGTCCTTAGAACCAGCAATGCTGTTATCCAGTCCCTTGCTGAGTTATTAACACACGTGCAAACACTAACAGTCCCTACTTCTCACATATTGTCCACATACTATGACCAACAGAAACGTGTGCAGTGAAATGTAACTAACAAGTTAATAATGTCATGAACTGGTGACAATTACAATTTTATAACATAAGAATACAATTACAAAGGTACAAAATACATCATTAAAAACATAATAATACAGATAACATTTGTAGTACAGGCTTTACAAAAGAATAGAAATAAACATATACATCAGTGTTACAAAAATAGTGACATAAGTACATACATAAAATAATGAGAATAGTTTTCGAAACATTAATTTCACACATGAACATTGAAACAGAACAGAATTGTAAACAACTTTACAAAGAAAATAACATATTATTAATGCAACTTATATTTGAGGATAACAGTATTCCTCCTCATAGTGAATATAGCTTAGTATTAGAAGAGAAAAAAATTCTATGAAACAGTACACAGAGACAGGAAGAAAACAAATACTCAAGGGTACACAAACACATAGTGGGATAACACCAATAGGAAAGGACAGGGTTCGTTTTCAGTGTAACATTTGGTACTGCAGTCCAACCCAAAACTTCATATATCTTTCCTCTTATTTCATCCTTTGTTTCCACCAAAAAAAATTCTATCTAAGCATGCTTTCTGTATTTATATGTTCACACATTTCTTACCTCAACATTTATTTCCAAGAAAATCCTACCTAAACCTGTTTTCTCAATGCATTTCTTCCAATTCATCGCAACTCATTCTGTTAGAGGCTACCCCCTCTTAAGCTAACTTAAATCTACTGAGCTCAGATGCTAAACTAAGGGACGAGGCAATGCAGCATCACATAACATATCAACACAAACAGCAATGCAAAAAAATGCAAATTGGCAAAGCTAGCAGCATAAATGAGCAAAAGTCAAATTCAATAACACTATGCCTGGCAAACAGCAGCAACTTATACCTAAACATGACATAGCGCAAGCAGAAAAAATATTACACTAAACAACAATGCAGATAAGGGAAATGTATATTCACATCTTAATGTCTATGTAATTAAAGTGGTGCACCACAAGAAGTTATTCTACCAAAAAGTTACCAATTACTTGAAAAGAAAATTATGAATGCAGTTACTAGTTCCTTCTTATTGTTCTTTCCTTTCCAAGTGCTCCTTTTTTAAAGAATGTGGATCATAAAATAATTATTTAATAGATCTGTTGACAGAAAGTGTTCACATTAGCAAATGCATTTTATTTTATAAAAGCAATGCTGCAACACAGCTGAAAAACAGGTATCAAATGAAATAAGCAATTACGCAAACCAAAGCATAAAAATATCATTCAATAGCTATGTGGCATTTCGTAAGTCAGTAGCTCTCAATTCTCGTAGAAAGACACTTGTCATTATCAGGTTTGCAGATGTAAGAATATTTCCAAGGATAATGGCCTCCCCTTTTTTTTTTGTGCTACCTGTGCCGCTGAAAAGGGCTCGCAATAATGGCTTTTTCTCCAGGCGTCTGACACAGCTGGGTGCCCGCGACGCATTACGTGCAGGTGGTCACTTAACTTTCGTACAGAAATATTTACGACAGGAGATTCTGCTACCGTGGTAGTCTCATATAAAAATATTTCACAGGTCAAGAATTAGCGTTGCAAATCTGTAGAAACAAAACCCTATAAATATAACAGTGTCCAAAAAAAATTTTCAGTGGCATTGTGATACATTCATGCATATACACGCACATTTCATAACTCTTAAAGTACGATTCTTGGTTTCCAACAACCTTTTCATAAATCAGAGTCCCTAACCCCTACTCCTTATTCCTTACCTTATTACACATATACATATTCATATTCATCAACACGTCTTCAATATTTCATCATAATAGCTACATAGCATAATCAGATTCCTCATATAGCATCAGCTTATTTATCATAAACATACCTCAACAGCATAGTACACATCGTCGTCGTAATAATAACATCATAACACTTCAGTCAAATCTTAAAATCGTCGTAACTTCCTCCAATAATTAAAAAAAATTCTCTGCTCATGTGAAAAGTGTCATCTGCCTCAAACGTACTTTAAAAATCATGAATCCATACCAAATACATCATTCAAAGCTCTCATAGTATCACAATGGTTCCGAAAAAAATATGAGCATTTCACAAAGTGCAGACAAAATACAATTTCATAAGTGTGAAGTTATCCAACTGTGTAATTGCGTAAACATATGTCACTGATGTAATAAAAAAGTTTATCTCTCAGTTACATGATCAGATAGCTGTGTAATTTGTGTGTTAGAGAAATATGGTACCGATGTGTAAAGTTGTATAAGCAAATACCATATTAGCTAGGGTTCCTTGTGGTTGCCACACACATGGTACACAAAGTAAGCGTGTACCCCCCTGAGATTAATGTAATTATACCCTCAGGTGTTACAAATTACAGCAATGGAATGAAATGTATCACGGAAAACTTTCTTTGTAATTAAAAAATCTTTGAAAATAAGTGTTTTAAGTATAAGATTAATCACTCAAATGCGTGTCCTGTAGCGCTAAATGCGCGTCTTGCTGTAAGATAATTCTGTGGAACTGTCGTAGTTATCGTCCTCTGTAAGCAAAGTTCTGCTAAAGTCAATGTACTTACCTCATGATACACAAAAGTGAAATGCTTTACGTATAGATATCTTAGTTATTACGCTTATTGCCATGATGAGGAAAGTACTGTACAGTAACGTATTGTTATGCCACGAAAAAGGCTGTCTCATTGTTGCTATACCACAAAAGTTACTACTAAAACATGTTTTTCTGCCTAGAAGAATTCAGAAAACTGTGCAGATATAAAACAGATACACTGCAAAAGCAACATTGTAAATTGTCACTCATTAGTAGCATCGTGATAAAAATCGTGTAGCTGTCACAGAAACTAACCACTGTGTCATCTGGCATTTCACAGAAAGCACCTCAAATCCTGAATCCACTCTCAAGCAAACCAAAATGTTGCATGAAAATTTCATTAGCAGTGCTGGTATATGTTCTACGTATGTAAGCCGTATATTCATTACGTAATCGTGCAACTAACAAGGAGGAATGTATAAATAACAACACTGTGTCGTCTGTTCGCAATAACAATGCATTAGCAATTACTTGTCTAAGTTACCTATGTTCTTGACTGGATGGTTAGTTAGCTTTTAAACATAGTTGCATGTTAACAGTTTCTCAGTGTGACAAATTGTACAAGTAGCGTGAAGTGAAAATTGCCAAGACTAAGTTAAAAAGCAGATTATCTGTCAATAAATGGTTTTACATGAGAAATGTGGTGTAATCCTTTACTCTTCCTAGTACGCAGACTTTCAACTTCAACGGAATTATCATGTGGTATACGTCGGTGAGGAGTGCTAAAAATTTTCTCAAGGTTAACGTCTTATGTTATTTTTCTCGGAGCTAGCGGGCGCACGCGGCTGCCTGCTGCATGCGGTGTGAGTCATTGTCTGTCCCTTTGTTGGCGCGCGTCGTTATTGGGATTAGGAGACCTAACTTCTACAAATTCACGTTGTCGAAAGTGCCCTGCTCTGTTTGAATCCCGCCAGTTCTGATGAAATTCAGGTCTGTCGTTATGATTATCTCGTCCGTCGTCATGTCGGTAGATTTCATAATTTCTTTCTTGTCGGTCACGTGGTGGAGAGTTTCTCCCTGAATCGTAACTGTGCGCCGAACTGTTGCGTCTGAAGTTGTTCTGTCTCCCTTGATAGTATTTATTTTGGTTCCCATATTGTCTGTTTCTCTTATTGTCTCTGTGATAGTCATTACTACGGAAATGCGATCTTTCTCTGTAACTATTATTACTCTGCCAACGGTTGTCGTACGGGTGGTGTCTATTTTGGTCACGATTTGCGTTGTAAGAATAGCCTTGTCGCGTCCAGTTATTATTTCTTTCATCGCGGAATTGCGACTGATGTGATCTGTAATTGTTGTGTTCCTGCGTTCTGCGATTGTCAGTGTCACTTTCCAGTTCTTGTAACAGTCCCTGAAAAGCTTCAATGTCGTCTTTGCAACGTCCTGCCAAAATAATATGTCGTAAATGTTCAGGCAATTTGAGTAAGCAAATGCGGATGAGTTCTGAGGGGCTGTATGGGTTTGAAAGATATTGATTCTTATGCAACATGTCTTCAAAATATTTGACAAGACTGGAAAATTCAGATTGTTCAAAGTGTTTCATCATCATGATGCTATGTTTTACACGGTCTTGTGTAGCTTGAGACCAATATGCTGAGAGGAAGGCATGGTAAAACTCTCCTTCACTGTGGCAATCGTGAATTACCAATCGCATTCTTACAGCTGGTTCATTCTCTAAGTAGCCACACATAAATTCTAATCTGTGTTCCAACGACCAGTTGGGAGGAAAGCAATGCGAGAATTGATGGAGCCATGCTTGTGGATGAATGTCATTGCCAGAATTCTTAAATGTTTTGAATTTACGTGTAGTAATGAACAGCTTATAGTCAAAATCATCATGTCGTCGAGTCGCATAGCGGTCATTGTTAGGTCGTGTCGGCCGTTCCATCTCAAAATTCGGTGCACATTGCCAATTTCTTTCATAACTTCCGAAATGCCCTGTGTTATTATTTTGTGGCTGTTCCGTATTTCTGTGTCCCTCTTCCCGTATTGGGGCGCGAGTATCCTCTGAAATACGTAATTCTTGTATTAACTGTGTCAGTTGATCTTGTACTTCCCGGATTTCTCTTTGGTGTTGAGTATTAATCTGATTCTGATTTTGTTTGAATTTCCTAATTTGTTCGCACTCTTCAGTGTCAGTGAAGGCTACAGGTCTTGTGTCATTCAGATCATCATCTACCTTTGTAGATAAGTTAGTGAACTGATCTGAAAGTTCAGCTACTTTATCCGATAGTGAAATTATTTCCTCTGTATGTTTTTCTGAACCAAGTTTCAGAGTATCTACTGTGTCCTTTAAGTTTTCCTGAGTTTTTGCAAGTTGCGTAACCGAATCGGTAGATGCAACTGAGTCAATTTTAGCTTGCAAGGTGTTGTGATTTTCATGAAAAATAGTTTGCAGTTCTTTTATGGCTGCTTCATGATTCTGTAATGCATTTTCATGCCGCGAAAAAATAGGTTGGAAATGCTCACAAATTTGTGATTTTACGTCATTACAGACTTTTTGACATTTCGATTCAATGTTATGTAACTCAGTAGTTAAATCTTCACGTGTTTGTTCAAGCGTGGTGTGAAGATTTTGTTCCATTGCGTCTAACTGTTGCTGTGTTTGTCTCTGGTGTTGTTCCATTGTGTCTAACTTTTTAAGATTTTGTTCCACTGTGTCTAACTTTTGAAGCTTTTGCTGTGTCTGTCCCATTTGTTGTATTAATTGTAATAACAATGCATTGGTGTCTGAAACATGTTCCTCAGTGCTTTTCGGCAGTGAATTTACACGGGAAACATTCACATTTTGACAAGCAGAAAATGTGTCTTGACTTATTCGAGAAAACGGTGAGGATCCAAAACCTGAATCTACAGTATTTGCGAGATCGTGTCGTGTCATTTCGGCTTCCTGAGGCGAGCTATTGCCGACCGGTCGATCGATAATGCTTCCCTCTTCACTAATTGTTTCACTGTCCACGCCATTGTTTGACGCCCGCTCCATTTCCCTGTGCACAGTTACCAAATTACTACTTTGAACATTAGTAAATTCATTACTCGGCGGCGCTGATAAGCTACGCTCGTCATCGCTATTATTTCTCAGTTTAGTTTGGAGCCTAGTGTTACGTTTTTCACACGCCATTATTGTCACAGTATTTCACACGACAACACAGAAAAACACAATTTGAAGATCAAAAATAAGAGAACACATTAACATAGCACTGAAAATAATATCTAGTTAATTGCAAGCGCAGCTGCGAAATACTTGGTGCAAATCTACATGCATGCCACAACTGTTTTACTATACAACAATGAAAGACTGCAACTACAAAGGAAATTCTCTCTACAATTACGCGCTAGCAATAAACAAAAGCTACACTAAATACACAAACTACAAGAAAAAATCAGAAGATTCCAGTGAGGTATCCTAGGCTAAGGGTCGACATATGAAACGTCCCCTTTGAACAATTTATACATGACTGTGCTTAACCTGACACACAATATTTTTAGCGCAACGCAATCTGACTTTCAAAATTCCCTACTAAAGAATGGCCCTGACAAACATTAAACTATACCTTTCACAAATCACTTACCTCACGAAAATCTTCGCTGCTCAAGCTACTGCAATACAGCGAGCGCCACTACTGCCAGCTAAATAAAAGATTCAAACTACTGAAGGCACTAACTACTGATAGGGGTAGTTAGCAAATGAAAGATATTAATAGAGAGCAAACAATGTATTTACCTTAATATCATCACAAGTCATAATATATATCAGTTCATGACAAATTACAAAACTCCGCCATCTCTCTCCCCACATCCACCACTGCTGGCGGCTCACCTCCAACTGCGCAACGCTACGCGCTGTTCACAGCCAGCTGCCGCTGCCCAACACTACAATGGCAGACAACAATGCAAACTAGCCACAGACTGCACACAGCACAGCCAGTGATTTCATTTTCATATTGAGCGCTACGTAACGTTGCCAATAAGAAAACATAAACAGCCTACTTACATAGAGAAAACATAAACAGCCTACTTACATATGTTCTGGAGAAATGATTAGCATTCGAACCGTGTTGGCCCACGGGTTCAAGGTCAACATCGGTAACGCGGCGCAACACCACCTACAGGTAAAATGTGCCTGCGGCTCTCAGTGTAGCTATAAACCGAAGATAATGGATCAGTGTCACTTGAGTAGACGTGCAGGATGCCTCGCAGACGTATGCGCGAACCCTATATTCAAATGAGTGCGTCTGAAAGAGGGCGCATAACTGGCATGAGAGAATGTGATGCATCCATTCGGTAAACTGCTCCTCGTGTTTCGGCAGAGCAATGGGCGTGTGCGCGATGGTACACGGAAGACCGCAGAACACGACGAGATGGGTCAGGTTGCAGCAAGATCAACGCCACATACGAATGGCATTGCAGGACAGTTGTGCGTCATCGTCGGCTCTGGCACCACAATGGAACAGTGTAACACACCGTACAATATCAGGGGTGACTGTCCACCGCCGTTTATTATGGCCCACCTTTGATGAGAGTGCGTAAACATGCTAGACGGCAATGGAGTATTCAACGACTTCTCTTGGGACAGGAATGGCATCAGATCGTATTTTTGGAAGAATACAGATTATGTTTGTTTGAAAATGATGGCCGCATTTTGGTTGGCCACAGACTGGGAGAGCGACATTACAGTGACAGCATTTGCACAAGATATGCAACCACAAATCACAGCTGGTGGGTGTCAATGGCCGCTGTGACCAGTGTTACCAACGTGAATAACGTCCTGCGACCCATAGCCATACCCTTTCTGCCCAACACCCTAGTCACTATTTTTCAGCAAGGCAATGCACGACCACATGTTGCTGCACAAACACATGCCGTCTTCGTGTGACAGGATGTCAGCCTCTTTCACTAGCCCGTCAGATCACCAAACTTGTCTCCAGTCGAAAATGTGTGGGATATGGCGAAACGACGGATGCTACGCTTTGAACCAATGCCAACCACCATAGATGAACTTTGGAACCACGTGAATGCAGCTTGGATGGCTGTATCACAGGACGTCATTTGTGCCTTATACGCGTCGGTGCCATAATGCATGGGACAAGGTATCAGGGTCCATGGCAGATTCTATGCCCACTAGGCAACAGGACTCATGCTGAACGGAGGTGATTGAAATGCTAATCATTTTTCGTAGAACGTACTAATGTACACTACTGGCCATTAAAATTGCTACACCACGAAGAAATGCAGATGATAAACGTGTATTCATTGGACAAACATATTATACTAGAACTGACATGTGATTATATTTTCACGCAATTTGGGTGCATAGATCCTGAGAAATCAGTACCCAGAACAACCACCTCTGGCCGTAATAACGACCTTGGTACGCCTGGGCATCGAGTCAAACAGAGCTTGGGTGGCGTGTACAGGTACAGCCGCCCATGCAGCTTCAACACGATACCATAGTTCATCAAGAGTAGTGACTGGCGTATTGTGACGAGCCAGTTGCTCAGCTACCATTGACCACACGTTTTCAATTGGTGTGAGATCTGGAGAATGTGCTGGCCAGGGCAGCAGTCGAACATTTTCTGTATCCAGAAAGGCCCGTACAGGACCTGCAACATGCGGTCGTGCATTATCCTGCTGAAATGTACGATTTCGCAGGGATCGAATGAATGGTAGAGCCACGGGTCGTAACACATCTTAAATGTAACGTCCACTGTTCAAAGTGCCGTCAATGCGAACAAGAGGTGACCGTGACTTGTAACCAATGGCACCCCATACCATCACGCCGGGTGATACGCCAGTATGGCGATGACGAATACAAGCTTCCAATGTGCGTTCACCGCGATGTCGCCAAACACAAATGCGGCCATCATGATGCTGTAAACAGAACGTGGATTCATCCGAAAAAATGACGTTTTTCCCATTCGTTTACCCAGGCTCGTCGTTGAGTACACCATCGCAGGCGCTCCTGTCTGTGATGCAGCGTCAAGGGTAACTCAGCCATGGTCTCTGAGCTGATAGTCCATGTTGCTGCAAACGTCGTCGAACTGTTCGTGCAGATGATTGTTGTCTCGCAAACGTCCCCATCTGTTGACTTAGGGATCGAGACGTGGCTGCACGATCCGTTACAGTCATGCGGATAAGATGCCTGTCATCTCGACTGCTAGTGATACGAGGCCGTTGGGATCCAGCACGGCGTTCCGTATTACCCTCCTGAACCCACCGATTCCATATTCTGCTAACAGTCATTGGATCTTGATCAACGCGAGCAGCAACGTCGCGATACGATAAACCGTAATCGCGATAGACTACAATCCGACCTTTATCAAAGTTGGAAACGTGATGGTACGCATTTCTGCTCCTTACACGAGGCATCACAACAATGTTTCACCAGGCAACGCCGGTCAACTGCTGTTTGTGTATGAGAAATCGGTTGGAAACTTTTCTCATGTCAGCACGTTGTAGGTGTCGTCACCGGCGCCAACCTTGTGTGAATGCTCTGAAAATCTAATCATTTGCATTATCGCAGCATCTTCTCCCTGTCGGTTAAATTTCGCGTCTGTTGCACGTCATCTTCGTGGTGTAGCAATTTTAATGGCCAGTAGTGTACATGTCCTGTGAATTTAAGAGTCCTATCTCTTGTCGTTGAATGTGTCCTGTTTTCTCTGAACATGAGTAAATATTCGCATTTGCGAGTATAGTGTAATTCGAGATACACTTTATTGGTGGCGATGAAAATTTGTGCCCGATCGGGACTCGAACTCGAATTTCCCTCTTCACGCGAGCGGTCGCCTTAACAGCTTCGGCTGTCAGAGCTCGCTCCCTAGACAGAGCCAGACTTCCATTTTTCAACGTCTTGTCTACATCCTGCTCTCGCACAGATACAGTGAATCTTGCACAGGGAGAGTAGTGTGATGAAAGGCAGCTGCCTTGTTTTTGGGTATGAAATACCATATTGCTGTGCCTTTGCACTGCTGTGCAATGTCCTTCAGATATTTCCAATAAAAAGAAGGAAACTGAGTAGTGAATACAAAAAGGTACTTCCTAATGTCCAATAATGAAAATGAATATTATACTTGCTTATCTACTACTTACAATATGTACATCTTGGAATACAAATATAAAAAAATTGCGTGTGTGAGATTAGTGTGTGTGTGACTGCCCGCGGTGTAATTTGCACTTAGCAAACTTCCAGGTCCCGCTATTTACATTACGGCAGCACGTGTACATACTATTAATTGTGCATCACCCATAACACATTGCTCCTTAGATTAATGCTCTTCCCTCCACTACTAAGCTACAGTCGTCTTATTCCAACATGCACGTAACAATAACTTTGAACTTCCCTCCACTACTAAGCTACAGTCGTCTTATTCCAACATGCACGTGACAATAGCTTTGATGTTAAATTACAAATTACGACGTACCTCCGCAAAACCTCTTCTGGCTAATTCAATAAATTGATTTGAACATCCGCTGCTGTGGTGTACACGGTCGGACAGCAGCAGTGCAACCTGTGGACATACTCACACACACAGACAACAAACAATGATAACAAAATTTTATAATTTAGTTTCAAACTGACGTAACCGTACAACGTGTGGTCTTAGTCACACCAAAGCAATCCTAGGGGCTAAAGGCTTACGATAAGCTATGTGTTCTCATAGCTTCTAACAACAGATATGCCGGCCGGTGTGGCCGAGCGGTTCTAGGCGCTTCAGTCTGGAACCGCGCGACAGCTACGGTGGCAGGTTCGAATCCTGCCTCGGGCATGGATGTGTGTAATGTCCCTAGATTAGTTAGGTTTAAGTAGTTCAAAGTTATAGGGGACTGATGACCTCATATGTTAAGTCCCATAGTGCTAAGAGCCATTTGAGCAACAGATATTTATGTCTTCGGTGGGACTACATTACACTGGTGACTACAGGCTCGGTTTTGTATGTCAGATGTCCTGGCTCAATATCGTGGTGGTACGTAATGAACACAGTCCATTTCGGTATAATCCCTGACACATTTCCTGCTCTCTCAAAATCAAAGTTGTGCATTAATGACTTGATACGAACAGTCTCACATGTAGCATTGTGATATGGTGGCCCCAGATATCCTCTGATCGTTGGTACAAAAAATATAAACTCCTATCGTTCACAGTATTGTTTGTAACATCCCTACTTCTGGCCTATCCAGTCATTTGATGCAGCTTGACACGCCTCGCCTCTCTGAATGGCTCGCACTCTCCGTGCTATCACTTAATCCTCCTCGAAGAAAAACCAGCCGTCTCGAACGTGGCCGGCCGCGGTGGCCGAGCGGTTCTAGGCGCTTCAGTCCGGAACCGTGAGACTGCTACGGTCGCAGGTTTGAATCGTGCCTTGGGCATGGATGTGTGTAATGTCCCTAGATTAGTTAGGTTTAAGTAGTTCTAAGTTCTAGGGGACTGATGACCTCAGATGTTAAAGTCCCATAGTGCTCAGAGCCATTTGAACCATCTCGAACGTGTATTGTGACGAGGGGGGGGGGGGGGGGGGGTTCTCAAGAAACACTTAACGATGGGGACCCTTCGTTACACTAGCGTGTACCAAGCTCAATAGTTGAGATTGTGTCAGACACCCGTCCAAGGTTTGTACACACTACGAAATGCAGCGAAAACGTAGGCACACACGCATCTCTGGCTTGGCCAATTACAGCAACACAAACAAATGACAACATCAAGAGAATGGATGACAAAGTTTATGAAATACTCTGAAGTTGGTGTAGGACAATAAAGAATCTGGTTCTGTCAGACAAAGGAGAACTACAGAACACACGGGAGCACACCTCTGTATAATCTTGTGACTTAAAACAAGCAAGTATGAAGACATGCACCACACTTCGGTTCTTTCAATCTGAATCAGACCACAATAACTATTGCAACCCTGCGACGATTCAAACTGCTAGTGAAAAGTAACCGTCCACTAATACTAATTTCTTACACAGGGTGTCCCACATAAAACGGGTAAGATTCATGTACCCGTTAAGCATCTCTAGTCGAATTGCTTGTGAAGTGGCAATGCTGTCTCGAAAGTTGGCTACACTCAATTTTATCGAAAAGTTGAGTGCAACTGTGTGTTTTCGTGCATCAGTTGTTGTGAGAAGCTCGTATTGTTGAGCTGTTCCGGAATTGGGGTAGTCTGCCTTAGAACAGCGAATTGATATCGTGGAGTGTTGCATAAAGACATGCTCCATCAAGGAATGTAAGGAAATGTTTAAAGCGAAGTATTCTGGTAGGAAACTCCCCACGACCAGAACTGTTCAAGATCTGCACAAGAAATGGAGGGCTGTAGGTTCTATTTAGAGTTTGCAGAGGAATATGCGACGGACAGTGAGGACCCGTGAAAAAAAATGGTTCAAATGGCTCTAAGCACAGTGGAACTTAAGATATGAGGTCATCAGTCCCTTACACTTAGAACTTAAACCTAACTAACCTAAGGACATCACACACATCCATGCCCGAGGTAGGATTCGAACCTGCGACCGTGGCAACAGCGCGGTTTCGGACTGAAGTGCCTAGAACCGCTCGACCACAGCGGCCGGCTGAGGACCCCTGAAACTACAGACATAATTCTCATGGACATTACGAGAAGCTCTCACAACTCAACAGGGAGATTATCGCAGCAGGGAGGTGTATCTCGGACATCGTGTCATCATGTACTAAAAGATATGAATTTAAAAGCCTATCGCGTAAGTGTGATGCAAAAGTTGAAATTTGAGGATCAGAAAGAGAGAGCTCATTATTATAACAGGCTGTTAACACCAATTGCTAATGCTTACTTGGGTCCCTTTCTTTACTTCATGTCAGATGGGGCTCCCCACATATTCTACATGAAGAACCTCTCCGCTCAGAAAAGATAGGTGTTTGGTGTGCGCTGCCCCGCATGCGCATTATTGGCTCCATATTTTTCACTTACACCTTAGACAGTGCCTGATGAGATCTTTGAGTACGTATCAAGTACTGCAATAAGATGGAGCAACTTGTCGCATATACAGCCAAAGTATGGGGCTCCCCACATATTCTGCATGAAGAACCTCTCCGCTCGGAAAAGATAGGTGTTTGGTGTGCGCTGCGCCGCATGCGCATTATTGGCTCCATATTTTTCACTTACACCTTAGACAGTGCCTGGTATCTAGAGATCTTTGAGTACGTATCAAGTACTGCAATAAGATGGAGCAACTTGTCGCATATACAGCCAAAGTATGGCCCACATCAACAATGTGTTCCTTGAGGACAGACTTGTCAGCGAAGGCCTCTGTCTCCCAAGATCCCTCACTTGACATTCTGTGATTTTTATTTATGGGCACACTAAAAACCAAAGTCTATATTGACATTCCTCACTCGCTGCATACGATCTTAAACGGAATATTGCTAGAGAAATAAACAACATATCGACTGCTGAGCAGCGCGGTGTAGCTGTGCGGTCTGGGGCGTGTTGTCACGGTTCACGCGGCTCCCCCCGTCGGAGGTTCGAGTCCTCCCTCGGGCATGGGTGTGTGTGTTGTCCTTAGCGTAAGTTAAAGTTAGATTAAGTAGTGTGTAAGCCTATGGACCGATGACCTCAGCAGGTTGGTCCCATAGTCCTAACCACAAATTTCCAATTTTCGACTGCAGAATAACAGCGTGTTGCTAGTAACGTCATCACATGAAATCAGCGATCCCCGGATGCCGATGAACACGGCTTCCAGCTTCTCTTGTAAATAAGCAACTAAATGCAGTTAACGATGCTATTATCTATATTTTTCAGTCAGTTAATTGTTACTTGAATCTGAGTAATGGGGCGTGCTAGTTTTATGTGGGAAACCCTGTATAAAAGCAATATAAACTTAAACGAAATACTCCTGAACTAATTTGAATCTCTATCATCTTACTCTGTTAATCACAGAAAGGGTGTTCATTACCATGTTCGACTGCTGGATTCGGAAGCCACAGCTCCACAATTTCGACTTGTTGCCTTCTGTCTGGTTCTCCCCAGTTTCGTCCGAAATACCAATCAGTATTTCCTCCACGTAAGTTGTTCACGGTATTCTATCTATCTGCAGGGAGTATCTCTGTTTATTGTCGCCCATGACTTTGTCCTCCCGACAATTTGTGTCTGTTATTATTATTTCTTATCTTGTCTTTCCTATTCTCCAGATAGCGGAAGTTTGCATCATAGTTCTTCCTGTTCTCTCGTGCATTGTAACTTTCGTGTGCGAACTTCAGTTCTCGGAGAATGTTTTTAAATGCTTCAGTATTGTTTCCGCACCTTCCTGTGAGTACCTGTTGCTAACTCAATGGCACTTTCACGTGGCAGAAACGAATAATATAACTGTTTCTGCATTGCTCGTCAAAAAATTCGTTCTTCTTGACAAGCGATTCGAAAAGTTTCAGAGGACTCTTGAATCCTCATGATTCTAGGCCCCAACACATCATTATTTCCTGTTTTATCCTGTCTTGTGTCTCCCATCACCAATATCTGGCGAGGAATGCGTCTCTGAATTCTTTGTAAGTCCTGCAGGTGGCGACAATACGATGCATCTTTTCCGCTATCGAATCTTCCGTACGTCCAGAGACAAATTCAAGTTCAGATGCTAATGGCCAAGAAAGGGGCATCGACCTATGAAGTGGCGCAATCCAACGCTTAGGGTCCAATGTATCTCCACTCTCCTGATAGTTCTGAAAATTTTGAACAGAGGTGAAATGTTTATAGTCAAATCCCGCATCGTTATTTTCGTTAGTCCATTCTCTTGCTTCAGAGATGTGAATTTTTTCTCTGTGGTGTGTGACATCATTATACAAGTGGTTGCTATATTCCTGCACTATTTTCCTCTCCAATGTGTGATGCACGTATCTGTATTGGTATAAAGGTATGCGATGGTTCGGACCCTTAGTCGCGCCTTCTGACTGGTAGTGGGCTCATTTGTACGCAACGTCCTAGAAACACACCAGTGATTCTGCTGCATGCAAAGATACCGTGGTATCGGAACGTGGTACTTCTCTTTTCTCTTCAAGTCTCATTTGCTTCCGGCGGTCATGTCCCCCATCAGTGTCTTGACGTATCGATCAATGCGTTTTATGTGATCGTTTGTCTCTTTAGCATCTTTAATAATTTCGCCCTGCCAGTGTTTGTGAGTGATCCGCACGTACTTCCATTAATCTTTCCTGCTGTTGTTCCAGTTGATTTACCCGCTCCGAATTTTTCGACATTTCTTTCTGCGTTTCTGTGGCTATTTTCTTTCCACGTTCCTGTAGTGTAGCTACCACCTTCTTCATTTGACAAACTGCAATGTTTGCTTATTTCGGGCGTTTCTTCGCGACTAGTACCTCTTTTCTTGCTCCTCATGCGTCATTATGAGCTACCCTTTTGCCTTTCTTCGTGTCAGTTGCTGTACCTTTGGATTCCCTTGCCCTCGGTTGAATTTTCGTCATTTAGCTTCTGATTTCGCCTGTCTGTCTTTAATTCTTTCTCCTGATTTTTCTTTTCTGCTTGTCTTAAAAATTCAGTATTTTCTTTAGTTTCCTTCTGCCTCCTCTCTTCCTTCTTCTGTTTTTTCTCTTCCGTCTTCTGCCTTCTCTCTTATGCCTGCTTCAAGAATTTGAAAACTGCGTCGACCCGCATCCTCTTCCCTTTCACTAATTCCGGAGTAGGTGCATGTGAACTCACTGCACTACACCACTTCGGTGACGAAACCGATCTCTCACTGTCTCACGCTGTTGCATTTTGGATGATGACTACTACCTCTACATGTTGGGAACTTATTCTCCCTTCATGCTCACTGTCATCGAAAACACTGGTCAGTCGCTCAAAGCCTGATCCTACCGTCTCCATACTGTCATATGCCGTGTCATACTGTTCTGCGCCGGCCTGGCTGGCCGAGCGGTTCTAGGCGCTACGATTTGGAACAGCGCGACCGCTACGGTCGCAGGTTCGAAACCTGCCTCGGGCATGGATGTGTGTGATGTCCTTAGGTTAGTTAGGTTTAAGTAGTTCTAAGTACTAGGGGACTGATGACCTCAGAAGTTAAGTCCCATAGTGCTCAGAGCCATTTGAACCACACTGTTCTGCACGAAAATTGATCACTTCCTCACCGGACTCATCTGCATTCCCATTTGGACTTGATCCGTACGGATATCACTATTTATATTCTCCTCGCACTCTAGCTTCGCTTTAGTCCTTGTATGATTCGTTTATTCCTCTAATATATCATTATTACAACCGCAATGAAATTTCCTTCCAACCGAAAAAACTGCAGTGAGTGAAATTCACTCTAAAGGTTCCTACCGCCGGTGCTGCAAAATGCCCTCGATGCGCATGTAGAGATCCCGAATGTGATGGCCTGAAGACCTCTGTGTCAATTGAATAGTGGACCTCTCTCTTCTCCTAACGTTCGGATCCACCTTTGCCCGCAGACTCTATGGACCAAGCCCATATCGACTTCTCTCCTTCATAGCACAAGACCGAATCCACTTCTCCACAGCACCTGACCAAATTCCACTACCCTCTTCCATGCTACAAGACTGAGTCATTACTTCCTCACACTAAATGCGAATCCGCGAAACACTCCATGTAGAGCACAGATCAAAAAACTAAAAGCCTCCAATAGAAAGTGCACCAATCGTATATCACACCATGTACTGCACAGCCTCCCTCCATAAGATGGGGAAAAACCTTTTTCTTCAACCCTAACACATATTGAGGTATCGAACATGCATTCAGTGTTACCCTTTCTGGCTGCACGGTCAGCGTTCCTGTCAACACACTCTTCCAGTGACACAGCCTCTGGCGCCCCGCAGTACCGCTCCATTTCAGCTACTTCGGTGACATGTTTTCAAAAAATGGTTCACATGGCTCTAAGTACTATGGGACTTAACATCTGAGGTCATCAGTCCCCTAGACTTAGAACTACTTAAACGTAACTAACCCAAGGACAGCACACACATCCATGCCCGAGGCAGGATTCGAACCTCCGAACGTAGCAGCAGCGCGGTTTCGGATTGAAGTGCATAGAACCGCTCGCCCACAGCGGCCGGTGAGATGTTTCCACAAGCCTATTTGTTACTGTTATAACAGGAAGGTTCGCGAGAAACAACGGGACGAGCCGTGCAGAAATTGCAAAGTGCACTTCTCCTAGGCCGAGAACAACTGTCAGTGCCTCGCTCCATTGTAACTTTGTGAAATCAGTCGTAAAATGTTCTGCATCTGGCCTCTGGGACAACATGCTGCGGCCCACTCTAGGCTCGGCGCTTCCCATGGCCAGTGGAACCCCCTGTGGCTTAGGCCATCTCCTCTGCAGCACTTCCGCTGTCGGAAAGCACCGGCCAGAGCCTCCCTTTGCTCTGTCGATACCTGCTCTCGCAACCCACCGTGTTCCTCAAACTGGCGCAATGAATCTCCCCTGCCAGAGCCATGGCTGTCCATCATTGACAAGGGCTTCGCTCCACCACCTCTAATATCTTCGCGAACCTATCTACCATTAAATTCAGTCACCCCCTCTCATTGACCATAGAGTCCGCACCTGGTAGCTGAGTGGATGTCGGCACGGTAGCTCAGCGTGTTCGGTCACAGGGTTATCTGCCCTCTGTAATAAAAAAAAAAAACTGAGTGAATGGATCAATAACGAACTTCAACGGGCGTCAGGGGGCGTCCGCCACGAACACTTGCAACGAACTATATCGAACAAAATGAGATTTTTAAAAAAAATGGCGTTTCGCAGCGACTGTCTCTACATGTCGTGCCGTTTTAAGCTACCAACTTATGCACGATAGCCCGTTCTGTTCAAAATGGTTCAAATGGCTCTGAGCACTATGGGACTCAACTGCTGAGGTCATTAGTCCCCTAGAACTTAGAACTAGTTAAACCTAACTAACCTAAGGACATCACAAACATCCATGCCCGAGGCAGGATTCGAACCTGCGACAGTAGCGGTCTTGCGGTTCCAGACTGCAGCGCCTTTAACCGCACGGCCACTTCGGCCGGCTAGCCCGTTCTGTGGACGACACCACAGTATGATAGTATTGTTTAGTGTGAAGAATGTTCCAATACAGTTTTCAAGTCATGAGCTAGAAAAAGGTTACGTGTAAAAAACTGCCTGAACTCTCCTACTTTTCATTTATCAGTTGTTACCACAGATCCAAATTTTACTCTGCCTTGATAGTGCTAACAGAAGCTTGTCTGGGACTATACATGTCCAGCATTAAGTCAGTTTGAATCTCTTTGCTGCCGGCCGGAGTGGCCGAGCGGTTCTAGGCGCTACAGTCTGGAACCGCGCGACCGCTACGGTCGCAGGTTCGGATCCTGCCTCGGGCATGGATGTGTGTGATGTCCTTAGGTTAGTTAGGTTTAAATAGTTCTAAGTTCTATGGGACTGATGACCTGAGCAGTTAAGTCCCATAGTGCTCAGAGCCATTTGAACCATCTCTTTGCTTCCGTATGAGGCATAAGCTTATTTCGGGAAGCATTATTTCTGTTATGCACAGTAATGTGAACCCATCTTGTTTGCAAATGCATTGAAGAGCCAAAGAAACTGGTACACCTGCCTAATATCGTGCTATGCCCCCGCGAGCAAGCAAAAGTGCCGCAACACGACGTGGCATGGACTCGAACAATGACACCATGAATCCTGCAAGGCTTTCCATAAATCCGTAAGAGTATGAAAGGGTGGAGATCTCTTCTGAACAGCACGTTGCAAGACATCCCACATATGCTCAATAATGTTTACATCTGGGGAGTATGGTGGCCAGTGGAAGTGTTTAAACACAAAAGAGTGTTCCTCGAGCGAGTCTGTAGCAATTCTGGACATGTGAGGTGTCACACTAACCTGCTGCAATTACCGGAGTCCGTCGGAATGCACAATGGACATGAACGGATGCAGGTGATCAAACAGGATGCTTACGTACGTGTCACCTGTCAAAGTCGTATCTAGACGTATCAGCGGTCCCATATCACTCCAACTGCACACGCCCCACACCATTACAGAGCCTCCACCAGCTTGAAGAGACCCGTGCCGATATGCAGGGTCCATGGATTCGTGAAGTGGTCTCCATACCCGTACACGTCCATTCGCTCGATACAATTTGAAACGAGACTCGTCCGACCAGGTAACATGTTTCCAGTCATGAACCGTCTAATGTCGGTGCTGAGGGCCCAGGCGAGGCGTAAAGCTTTGTGTCCTGGAGTCAAAAAATGGTTCAAATGGCTCTGAGCACTATGGGACTTAACATCTATGGCCATCAGTGCCCTAGAACTTAGAACTACTTAAACCTAACTAACCTAAGGACATCACACAACACCCAGCCATCACGAGGCAGAGAAAATCCCTGACCCCGCCGGGAATCGAACCCGGGAACCCGGGCGTGGGAAGCGAGAACGCTACCGCACGACCACGAGATGCGGGCTGTCGTGGAGTCATCAAAGCTACATGAGAGGGCCTTCGGCTCCGAAAGCCCATATTGATGATGTTTCGTTGAATGGTTCGCACGCTGACACTTTTTGATGACCCACCATTGAAATCTGCAGCAATTTGCGGAAGGGTTGCACTTCTGTCATGTTGAAAGATTCTCTTCAGTTGTCCTTGGTCCCACTGTTGCAAGATCTTTTTCCGGTAGAAGCGATGTCGGAGATTTGATGTTTTACCGGATTCGTGGAACCCTCGTGAAATGGTCGTACGGGAAAATCCCCAGTTCATCGCTGCCTCGCAAATGTTATGTCCCATCGCTCGTGCGCCGACTATAACACCACGTTTAAACTCACTTAAATCTGGATAACGTGCCTCTGTAGCAGCAGCAGCCGATCTAACAACTGTGGCATCCACTTGTTGTCTCATATAGGCGTTGACGACCGCAGCACCATATTCCGCCTGTTTACATATCTCTGTATTTGAATATGCATGCCTATACCAGTTTCTTTGGAGCTTCAGTGTAAATTCAATTTCTTTTAAATTGATATATCTGTTGTCATGTGACTACCTTTAGAAATCATTTACTTACCAAACCAATGGTTATCCTCTTATGATTTGTGTAATGGAGGGAGCGGGCCCTGTGAGTATTTTGCAGTGCTGAATAATCAGGTAGCGTTGCAGGACGCCAGTCCCCTCGCCAGCGGGGTGAAACGTGGCGATGCGGAAAGTGCGTTTAGCAAGGGCTTTGAACTGACCATTGTGTGGGCACCAGCGAAACAGCAGTGATATATGTATTCCTCACTGGCCCTAAGCTAGCATTGCCCTTATTCCTCCTCCACGCCCCCTTTCATCCAGCTATTCTTCACGATACAAGTTGGAGGCTATAGATATAACACATGAAAGCATTAATGCATTAACTAACAAAATAAGTGAAACACCCAAACGACATTGTCCGAGATCAATGGAACTTTGTACATTTGCGCACCATCGGCAGATCAGCACACTACAGGTGGAATGGCCGTCACAACCCACTAGTCTTGTCGTGTATAACAGTTTTCTCAGGCCCGTTAGGATGAATAAGTGGCGTTAATAGCGTCAGATGTTAAGTGATCACGCAGTGTAGGACACGGAGATGCCATGTACTCGTTTAAGAAAGAGTTAACAGCACATGACGCAGTTTGGAAAGGGCCTCAGTGTGGGTCTCCATTTGGTCAGCTAGTCGATATTGCAATATCCATATTTCTGGAGCATACAGAAGTGAGCCTGCCCTGATGTTGGACTGCATGGGAACATGGGGTTAGGAATACTCATCATAATTCCGGTAGTCCACATCTGACCATCACGAGAGAGGAACCCCATATTGTACACAAAGCACATTGTAACCGCTTCGCATCTGTGCCGCCATCTGAGTATAAACAACGGACTCATTGCACAATTCTGTGCCATCCTGCACCATTGGTCTGAGACCAAAAGCCACCAGACTGGGGAATTACCGTTCGGTGCGTTAGCTGCCATTAGCACAACGCAAACGGCTGCATTTGGCGTGATACCATAACTGTGGAGCGTGGAACGCAGATGAATGGCGTCGAGTTGTGTTCAGGGATGAATCACAGTTGGGCACTAACTCGGATGAGCAATGTCGACGAGTATTGTGGCGACCTGGGAAGAGACTTCATTCTTTCTACGTTTAGAAGAGTCACGGCGGTGTTGCTCGTCGTATCTTGGTGTGGGGAGTCACCAGCCATATATTCAGGCTACCGTTGTCAGTGATTGAAGGAACCATGACAGAATAATGGTACGTTCCAGGCATTCTTCGTCCTCAAGTGTTACCTTCCATGCGACAGTACTACGCTGCCATTTTTCAGCTGGACTGCACGTCCACATATGGGACCAGATTAGACGGCAACTGCACCCCAGTGCTAGCGACTAGAGTATCGAGGACTAGTTACAAAGCTGTAGACCAGCTTACCTCAGGACAAGACCCTGCGGTCTTGACGCTCTTCCCAGCCAACAGAGTGGGTGCAAAGTATTACTGATAAATGGGCTCATAAGGCTAAGTTCTTCGTTAATTTAACTCAGTTTTGTAATTACTGGAGTAACACCACATACCCCTCCTCTTACTGGGTGGTTGTCTTTTTCTCAGGCACTGTATTTTACAGCAGAGTTACGTTCCCACAGGAGAGTTATATCAAACGAGTCTTCGGACTGTAGGTATGAAACGAGCTCGCCCAGCTGTCTTCCATCAGCGGGATGTCCGCCGGTTCCTTGGGCGGGCCGCCTCCGCACGCTCGTGCTGGAGGCGAGAGCGGCGGTGACCCGGTTAAGGCTGGCACCCATTGTGCTCGCGCCACGGCCGGAACTCGCCGCAAACTGACTTCGCTTAGGAGAGCCCGGCGCCCCATTGTTCGCCAGCGGCTTTTGTGGACGGCCGTTTGAGCGCGTGGCGTCAAGCCATCAGGCGTCCCCTCTCCTCGTCTCTCGCCGCTCTCTTTCCACCTCCACCCCACCCCAACTGCCCTCACCTAACCTCTAGAGTCGTCCATTCTTTCAGTGGAGCGCTCTCGTCGCTTCCTGCGAAATGCGAGACCTCGCTGGCAGGTGTCACGTGTTCGGAAATGCCCCTTAGGGGAGTACTTCCCGCGGCGCAGCACCTGCAACGTCGAGTGTTGGATATTTGCGTGGGCTGCGGGAGGGGGCAGGTGCGTCACGCACTAAAGGTCACGTGACACCAGTGCACTAGTCTGTGTCAGAGGTCCAACCTACCGCAGTGTGGAGAGCAGGGACTTTTAAATATAATTACCGTGGCTATGTCTACAGTTATACTCCAGAAGCCACCTCATGGTGTGTGGTGGACTGCAATTTGTGCACCAGAGTTACTTCGCATCTGTCCTCTTCCAGTCGTGAACGATACGTGAGAAGGCCAATTCTAGTAAGCCTGTGTGTTAGTTCTAACCTCTCTAATTCTAGAGTCCCTTCAGGATCTTTTCGCCAGATATACGTGGGAGGAAGCTAAATGTTGGTTGATTCTTCTGGGAACGTCCGCTCGCAGACTATCAGGTAAGGAAACAGCGTGACTAAAATCTTAGCAGCAACAGTACCTGTACACTTTTTTTATTATTTATTTTTGGCTATGGGCAGCAAAGACCGTACAGTGAACGGTAGTTGCAAAAGTGACCTATTAACATAACTGTAATTTCCACAGTACAAGAGTTCGGCAAACAAACACAATGTGAAATAAAAACATTAAAAGACAAAACCATGCAGGCAGCAGTAGTTAGACCAGCGCCAATTTAACATTAGTGCAATTTTCAAAATGTGTAGAAGAATGTTAAGAATATGAAGTACAAAAATAACTTCGTTACATAAATTAAAAAACACAAAATTACGGTCCAGCGTTCGAACTCGGCCACTTCCGGAGGGGAATAACATCCACAGCAACTTATAATTGAAAGGTGGACAACAACATCCTTTACACAGAAAGGCCGGCCGCTGTGGCCGAGCGGTTCTAGTCGCTTCAGTCCGGAACCGCTCCACTGCTACGTCCGCAGGTTCGAATCCTACCTCGGCCATCGATGTGTGTGATATCCTTAGGATAGTTAGGTTTAAGTAGTTCTAAGTCTTGGGGACTGATGACCTCAGACGTTAAGTCCCATAGGGCTTAGAGCCATTTGAACCATTTTACAAAGAAAAGTTCCTAATGCAAAGTACAAACAGAAACAGACGCCCCAATTTTCCAAACCGGCTGGTTCCGTGAGAGGACAAGATCCACACAGCTTACACGTGAAAGCTCGGTACCAGCGTCTTTTAAACACATCGCCAGCAAATAAAACACACAAACACCCATATATATATACAGGGCTATTACAAATGATTGAAGCGATTTCATACATTCACTGTAACTCCATTCATTGACATATGGTCACGACACACTACAGATACGTAGAAAAACTCATAAAGTTTTGTTCGGCTGAAGCTGCACTTCAGGTTTCTGCCGCCAGAGCGCTCGATAGCGCAGTAGGACAAAATGGCGACAGGAGCCGAGAAAGCGTATGTCGTGCTTGAAATGCACTCACATCAGTCAGTCATAACAGTGCAACGACATTTCAGGACGAAGTTCAACAAAGATCCACCAACTGCTAACTCCTTTCGGCGATGGTATGCGCAGTTTAAAGCTTCTGGATGCCTCTGTAATGGGAAATCAACGGGTCGGCCTGCAGTGAGCGAAGAAACGATTGGACGCGTGCGGGCAAGTTTCACGCGTAGCCCGCGGAAGTCGACGAATAAAGCAAGCATGGAGCTAAACGTACCACAGCCGACGGTTTGGAAAATCTTACGAAAAAGGCTAAAGCAGAAGCCTTACCGTTTACAATTGCTACAAGCCCTGACACCCGATGACAAAGTCAAACGCTTTGAATTTTCGGCGCGGTTGCAACAGCTCATGGAAGAGGATGCGTTCAGTGCGAAACTTGTTTTCAGTGATGAAGCAACATTTTTTCTTAATGGTGAAGTGAACAGACACAATCTGCGAATCTGGGCGGTAGAGAATCCTCACGCATTCGTGCAGCAAATTCGCAATTCACCAAAAGTTAACGTGTTTCGTGCAATCTCACGGTTTAAAGTTTACGGCCCCTTTTTCTTCTGCGAAAAAAACGTTACAGGACACGTGTATCTGGACATGCTGGAAAATTGGCTCATGCCACAACTGGAGACCGACAGCGCCGACTTCATCTTTCAGCAGGATGGTGCTCCACCGCACTTCCATCATGATGTTCGGCATTTCTTAAACAGGAGATTGGAAAACCGATGGATCGGTCGTGGTGGAGATCATGATCAGCAATTCACGTCAGGGCCTCCACGCTCTCCCGACTTAACCCCATGCGATTTCTTTCTGTGGGGTTATGTGAAAGATTCAGTGTTTAAACCTCCTCTACCAAGGAACGTGCCAGAACTGCGAGCTCGCATCAACGATGCTTTCGAACTCATTGATGGGTACATGCTGCGTCGAGTGTGAGAGGAACTTGATCACCGGCTTGATGTCTGCCGAATCACTAAAGGGGCACATATCGAACATTTGTGAATGCCTAAAAAAACTTTTTGAGTTTTTGTATGTGTGTGCAAAGCATTGTGAAAATATCTCAAACAATAAAGTTATTGTAGAGTTGTGAAATCGCTTCAATCATTTGTAATAACCCTGTATATACAAGCTGAACTTGTAGGGAGAGGGTAGATCTTCGCAACCGATTTTTTGTACAAGACCGCCCGTGTTGCAGAGTTCTGGATACACGCCAATACGACGTGGTTCAGATACGCCATCGCAGTTGTGTCCTGATAGTGTCCAGAAGCGACGATTTCCAACCTGTAGAGGTTGCCGTGGTAACAGCCGTGTCCCAGCATCGTGAGGATGAGAGGAGAGGTCACATGACGTCTGCTAAGTTTCACTGGGGTGAACTATGGCCGAGAAGAGAGGATCAGCTGTATGGCTGCCAGGTGGCCACCCTTATGGTGCTGGGATCGGTGCCATTCACAATTCCAATAGTAATAAGCAGCTTTTTTAACGATCAAGTTAAAATCCGTACATGGGATTGATGCTGGGCGGAACCGTCCTTCCGTAGCGAGGCATTCAACAGTTCCATTATGGAGCGTACCTTGCAATTTTATCCACAGTAAGCGGACGTCAGTGTCCAATGTCCGCGCATCTATTATGTTTTTCAAGGCGTCCAAAACATATGTGTTCGTCTGTTTATCGAACGCCGGATGTTGTAGTTTTTGCACCACACTTTCGGAGTCCATGAGGAATCAACACGAGCCAGAAAGTATGCTTGGCATAGCAAATAGCCTCCCTGATGGCCAGTAACTCCGCAGCGTAGATAGCCGATTCAGGCGGCAGTGCAAACATTTGGTATGCTAAACGTAAGCCGGCCGGTGTGACCGAGCGGTTCTAGGGGCTTCAGTCTGGAACCGCGCGACCGCTACGGTCGCAGGTTCGAATCCTACCTCGGGCATGGATGTGTGTGATGTCCTTAGGTTAGTTATGATTAAGTAGTTCTAAGTTCTATGGGACTGATGACCTCAGATATAAAGTCCCTTAGTGCTGAGAGCCATTTGAACCAAACGTAAACTGAAGCTGGAAGGGAAGGGGGGGAAGGGAGGGGGAGAAAGGAAAGGAAAGGAAGTACTGATGTCAGCTGCATCGCGACATTACGCAGAATCAGCAGCGAAGAGCGAAAATGTGTGCCGGACCGGATTTTCGAACCCGCGATCTCTTGCTTACTTTTTTTGTTGATCTTATCTTCTTATCGTTATTGTTCGCTGCATTTGTTCGGGGCGAACATCCCCACACACTCGTTCAAGTTCATCGTTGACCCATTCACTGAGTTTTTTAGCTGCAGAGGGCAGCTAACCCTCTGACCGCAATCACTGAGCTATTCGTGCCGGGATGTTACTAGGCACGTGCGTTAACCGCTGCGCCGTCCGGGACGCAGTGTTACCGCAACTGCGCGGACTATAGCGGCACAGCTCACGGCCGACCCACACTCCCGCCGAGTACCACCTATGGGTAGTCCCTGTCCATTTGCCCCATGCTCGCTACTCTGAGATTCACACAGGAGGTCAGACATACTAGCGCTTCCGCACTGAAGAAGGTGGATCCACTGTCCATCTATGCAAATCAGTTATATGTGGTGTCTTGGGATATACCTGAAAGAACAGACACTACGTGCTCATATAACATTTGGTTAACCCACCTGCCTAGTAAGCAGGAGATTCCGGGTTGGAATCTCGGTGCGGTACACATTTTCACTCGTCGCTGCTGATGTCTCGTAATGCCCCGATGCAGCTGACATCAGTATTTCCTTCTCTTTCCTTTCCTTTCTCCCCCCCCCCCCCCCCTCCCCCTCCCTCTCTCCTCCACCTTCAATTTACAGATAATGTATCACAGCTGCGGAATTCGCGTGGTATTTGTTTTTCCGGACATGTCAAAAAGAACAGACGCCACTCATTCATATAAGTTTGGTGTGTATCATCAGGGAGACTGAAGAAGGCGTATCCCACACGCGCCTCGCTTTCAGACCCATCCGTATAGATGCAAGCATACTGTACTCAATGTCGGGTAATGAAGTGCTTCCGCTCGTGATTAATATTCGTCCTCATTCCAAAATCGGACCACCGGTCGCGGTAACAGCGCGGTTAAGGCGCCGATCCTCGCGGCTCCCCCATTCTGAGGTTCGAGTCCTCACTCGGGCATGGGTGTGTGTGTGTTGTCCTTAGCGTAAGTTAGTTTAAGTTACATTAACTAGTGTCTTAGCTTAGGGATCAATGACCTCAGCAATTTGGTCCCATAGGACTACCACAAATTAAAAAAAAAATCCAAAATCGGAAGCAAGTACGACACTGTCGCTGGGGGAAGTAAGTACCGAATGGAGTGCGAAAGCAAGAGGTTTCGAGTCTTCTGGGGCTAGCGGTAAAAGATATCGCCATTTCTCACAGCTGCCAATTCGGAACGTCTTTCGTCTGTGAAATGCTGCGTGAGCCCCCAGAATTGTACCATAGTCTTGAGGGAGGTACAATCAAATATCGAAGATCAACTACAGAGAAAATCATCGGACACCGTCTGCTGACGTACGGCAGGCGGCAACTCAGACGCTTCTACTAATAGTGAATTGGTGGGCGTTGATTTTATGGATCCTAGAACAAGACGAACCACCTTACAATGGAGGACATGGATTTTACACAAAGTCGATTTCGTAGCATTGCCACGGACGATGTTGCCATAATTGAAGGTAGCACGGACCAAGAGCTTATACGGAGTTAAGAGGGCTATCAATTCGTTCCCCACCAAACTCTAGCAAGTATCCGTAACATAGTGAAGGGCCAAAGAAATCGATACAGGCACGCGTATTCGAATACAGAGATATGTAAACATGCAGAATACGGCGCTGCGGTCGGCAACGTCTATATAGACAACAAGTGTCTGGCGTAGTTGTTTGACCAGCTACTGCTGCAATGGCAGCTTATCTAGATTTAAGTGAGTTTGAACGTGGTGTTATAGCGATGGGACACAGCATCTCTGAGGTAGTGATGAACTGGGGATTTTCCCGTACGACCACTGCACGAGTGTACCGTGAATATCAGGAATCCGCTAAAACATCAAATCTCCGGCTCGCTGCGGCCGGAAAAAGATCTTGCAAGAATGGGACCAACGCCGACTGCACAGAATCGTTCAACGTGACAGACGTGCAACTCTTCCGCAAATTGCTGCAGATTTCAGTGCTGGGCCATCAACAAGTGCCAGCGTGCAAACCATTCATCGATATGCGCTTTCAGAGCCGAAGGCCCACTCGTGTACCCTTGATGACTGAAAATGAGCAAAGTAGAAAAGCCTTTGTGTTTCACTACCAGAGTCTGTGGGGATCATTTTCACAGTGAAGGAAACTCCATTCAGTTTCTGCTCAAAATCTTGAACGTGATACTTCCAAGCAAGCCTTCCATCTACCCTTAATCCTAAGATTTTAAAATGGTCGGCTTCACTAACTGTTGACCACTTTCGCACATCCCCTCCCTGGTGTGAACTGTGAATAGGCGCTGTGAAACCTTATCGTGATGTAGAGCGCCTCTCTTGCTACGTGAGCTTTGGAGTTTGTTGAGCATCTCTGTGAAGTTTCCGTGCCTGCTAAGCGATCCCGCGACGAACTGCGCTTTTCATCATTGGATTTTCACTATCTGGTATGGATACCAGATTGACTATCAGTACTCCAGTACCGGTCGAATAAGGGTTTTGTAAGCTATCACATTCATCGACGGATTACACTTTCTGAAAGTTCTTCCAGTGAATCTGACATCTGCCTTTCCTTTGATTTGTTTTATCTGGTCGTTCGACTTAAAATCGCCCCTCACGGATACTCCCAGATACTTACGAGATGTGACTGGCTCCAGTGTTAGGGCGGAAATCGTATAATCTTACAGTAACTTCCGACTATTGAGGCACAATTCGTCACATTTGTTTATGTTGGTGTTAAGTGCCAATCCCTGCACCAAAGGTCGATTTCTGTACGCTTCCTGCATTTCGCTACAATGTTGTAGCGCTGCCAAGTCTCAATGTACAATATTTTCATCAGCGAACAGTCTCACGGAGCTTCTGATGTTATGCATTTGGTTATTATATAGCCTTTGGGTACACCTTAAGTTACTTTTACCGCTGTACTGATATTCAATTTGTTAACTACTGCTACCATGACTGCGACTGAAGCTATACTTTTGCTCGCTGTCATGATTCAGAAACTTGGGGGTAGGAAAACTTTAGTTATTGAATGTTCCAACTGAGATTAGCAAATAAGAACGTTTTTGCTGGTGATGTGCATGCTCCAAGCGAAACTGGTACTACATCGATATATTATTCGTAACTTAATAATTACGGACGCTTTAGGCACAGGTGAGAGTGCATGGAAGACGTTGAGTATTGGTATCGGCCTTCCCGGCATGTGTTAACGAGAGAGTCGCCAACCATGCTGGTAAAAACAAAGGAAGAGACTATTAATGTTAGTAGGAATGCAACTAAACGGCAAAATACAGGATGGAACCAGTTGAATTTATTTAAACGCAAAATAAACACAACACACACGACTTTCTACTGTTCCGACGGATGAGTACATGCCCTTAACCCTTCTAGAACAACCTTTCTCTCACTTGCATAGTCTGTTATTATTATAACCACAGAAAACATAACTTAATCACGCGAAATATAGGCTACTAGCATGTGCGAAAGTTTAGTAACATCAGAAATTTCACAGATATGAAGTGAAGCACTGAAATTTCTTACCCATACCGTGATTGCAGCGTCAATATTTGTTAAAGTGAACTGCAATCGTCTTGAAGAGCTGAACGGGTGAAGTTACATTGTTTCACAACAAAATTTCCCTACCCGACACGTTACTGACCTACATACACCCAGAGCTCATTCCTACCTTTTGTCAAAATATGCTTGCAACACTCATCATAGTATTCTGGACTAATGTATAAATGCTCATTTCCGGCATTGAAGTTAGTACTGTACGGAGCATTGTGAACAGGTACGTGCCCTGTGCGAGCTAACCATCAGCTTACCACGGCCAGCATACCTAAGTGTCAGCACTCGTCCGCAGTGTTATGCGCTCCTTCTCGGGGTTCTGCGCTTGTATGGTGTATTAAAATTCAGCAGAACGTTAAAGTATTGGGCTTACTATGGTTTCGTAACACTTGGCCTCATGCAGCTAGCGACATGCAGTGTCTGCGTTTAATTTTCACCCAGGTATTATACTACTGAATAACATAATGGAGCTGCCTTAAGTGCGTAATCTACAATATAACCCCACTAATTTCATTAAAAACTGTTAATCATTACCTTTCGTCCTCTATGTGAATAGAAAAATTTTTACTAAAATATTAATGTTGTTTCTGCAGAAATTTTGTCAAGTTTATTTTCCCCTTTCAAAGAGTATGTATAAAATCCATCATCATTATATACATTTTCGGACCAGATATCTTTGCCTGTTCCGTAACCAAGTGATTTAAAGCTGATTGCACCAGCTTCTCAGTGGTCGTGCTATCCTTCTATCACTGAGTCTGTATTCATGGCTTTCCTTTGGTATCCGGCTTTGAGCCATACTAATTGGATGGTCTGCTATTCCTTTCTACATCGCTGGATCTTTTCTACAGGGTGGCGCAGATGGATCGGGTGGTTTTGAAGTGGACTGTACGTCTGGAGGGGGGGAGCCAGGTGTTCGGCGACTTCGTCCTGTGGTGGGGGGGGACGGGAAGTTTCAGTTGCAGGCTGGCAGTCAGTCGCGATGGCTACGTGGTCCGTTGAGCATCGTGTTTTCGCAGTGGAAGAGTTCATACGCAATAACGAGTCAATTGTTGCTGTGACGCGTGCCTTTCGCCGGCGTTTCAACATCCCACCTCGCGGTAGTGTTCCTAAGCGAGATACGATATTGAGTTGGGTGCATAATTTCCGCACTACTGGTTCATGTGCTCCAAAATGGACGCCTAGACCGCCAACAATAACAACGCCTGAGAACGTGGAGCGTGTGAGACGCGATGTCACTGCGAGCCCACGTCGATCAACGAGACGTCGTGCTCAAGCTCTTGGAATGTCACGTCGGAGCCTTCAAAGGATTCTTAACGAAGAACTGAAATTCCACCCCTATAAAATCCTGTTGGTACAGAAGATTCTCCCAACAGACCATCTTCAAAGGCTTCAGTTTAGCCAACAGATGTTGGAGTTATTGGAAGATGTAAACCTGATTATCATGATGTCTGACGAGGCTCACTTTCACATTAACGGATACGTAAACAAGCAAAATTGCCGTTACTGGGCCGACACTAACCCAAGAGATCTACACCAACGGCCTCTCCATAGTGACAAAGTGACGGTTTGGTGTGGGGTTTCTAAGGTAGGGATAATTGGTCCTTACTTTTTTGAAAATGAAAGGGAGCAGGCGGTTACTGTTAATTCGCAGCGTTATGTGAACATGATTGAAGATTTTCTTCTCCCACAACTTGAAGAGAACAATTACGACATGGGCAATATGTGGTTCCAACAAGACGGGGCAACTGCACATACCGCTAGGATATCAATGCAAGCTGTACGCGCTCTGTTCCCTGGCCGTTTGATTTCCCGTAATGGAGATGTCCATTGGCCCCCTCGCTCGCCGGACCTCACGGTATGTGACTTTTTCTTATGGGGCTATTTAAAAGCAAGGGTCTACATGAACAAACCCCGGACCATTCAGGAGTTGAAGGCAGCAATTCACACTGAAATCACATCAATTCCTGGTGATGTGCTTGAGCGGGCAATGCGGAACGTTAAGGACCGACTCCAAGAATGCGTCGCTCGAGAAGGAGGGCATTTGATGGATGTAATTTTTAAAAACTAACATTACTATTTTTTTGTTAATAAACTTCCATTGTAACTACACGTTTTGCACTTTATTTCAATCCAATACCTTTACAATTGACAGTTTGACAAGTATTTTAAAACCACCCGATCCATCTGCGCCACCCTGTATTATTCCTAGAACATGGAGCTTCTTTTCTATTACTCCTATAACCTCTCCAATTCTCTGTAATTGTTTGGTGGTTGAAGTCGGTTCCATAGAGCAGTAAAGGTACACTCGTAGTATCATAAAATTTAGGTACTGTTTCTTTCCTGTATTTTTTTCCAGGACATTCTCTTAATTGTACCTACCATGCAGAGCATTAAGGTACACTCGTAGTATTATAAAATTTAACTACCGTACCTAACATGTGTAAATACCTTTGTGGTTCCTTTTCATGATCGTTATCATGAGTATGAAAGTATCGATTTGTTGAATATATGGACTTGTTGCAATATTCACGGTTATGAGTTTAACTCAGATGTTCTTTTCCACGAAAGGCCTTTACCGTAGTTTTCTTTATGGATTTTGTCAGTTTATATATTGTAAGTAGGATGTTTAGGTTTTTATATTGGTAACGCCACGTAGCGCTCTGTATAAAAATCACTGGCTGTGCTGTGTGCAGTCTGTGGCTGGTTTGCATTGTTGTTGGCTATTGTATTGTTGGGCAGCTGGCTGTTAACAGCGCGTAGCGTTGCGCAGTGGGAGGTGAACCGCCAGCAGTGGTGGATGTGGGGAGTCAGATGGCGGAGTTTTGAGAGCGGATGATCTGGACGTGTTTCCATCAGAAACAGTACATTTGTAAGAATGGATGTCATGAACTGCTATATATATGATGACTTTTGAACGCTATTAGAGTAAATACATTGTTTGTTCTCTATCAAAATCTTTCATTTGCTAACTATGCCTATCAGTAGTTAGTGCCTTCAGTAGTTTGAATCCTTTATTTAGCTGGCAGTATTGGCGCTCGCTGTATTGCAGTAGTTCGAGTAACGACGATTTTTTGTGAGGTAAGTGATTTGTGAAACGTATAGGTTAATGTTAGTCAGGGCCACTCTTTTGTAGGGATTTTTGAAAGTCAGATTGCGTTGCGCTAAAAAATATTGTGTGTCAGTTTAAGCACAGTCATGTACAATTTTTCTAAGGGGACGTCTCAATATTATACGATTAAACAGCTCTCTGAAGGTTGACTTCTGAGTCCCTGAGAAAAACGTGCTCGACGGCAAAAAGGAGTGACGTTAAGTACTGTACATCTCGGTGCATAGAAATCTTCCACCTTATTTTGCCATTTATTGAAGATGTCATTTATAACATTAACAGAATTTTAAGTCGGTGCCTAGCAGAATATGACAATAATGTTAAATAGGAAAGCACTTCCTAATTTTCTTTAAAATTGTATTTATTTGGCCACGAACTGGCTTGCGGCTTCTTAGGCCATATTCAGGTTTTAACTAAATGTCGCGAACACAGTTAAAAATGGAGTCCGACTTAAATGCATACATTCACGTTCAGAGAAAAAAAAAAAAAAAAAAAAAAAAAAAAACAGAACTCCCTGAACGACTAGGGATAGAACATTCATATTCACAGAATACGTACAGTGTACTGCATTGTATGTTAACCGGGGGCCTAGAAACGACGGAGAGGCTCCGTCCCCGCCGCAGCCGCAGTGGTCCACAACCCCACAATGACTACCGCAGTCCACTTCACCCCTCCGCGCGCCCCATACCGAATCACTCTTTCAGGTTTATTGTGCGGTTCGGCCCCCGGTGGACCCCCCTCCAGGGAACGTCTCACACCAGACGAGTGTAACCCCCATGTTTGCGTGGTAGAGTAGTGGTGGTGTACGGGTAAGTGGAGAACTTGTTTGCGCAGCAATGCCGACATAGTGTAGCTGAGGCGGAATAAGGGAAACCAGCCCACATTCGCCGAGGCAGATGGAAAACCGCCTAAAAACCATCCACAGACTGGCCGGCTCACCGGACCTCGACAGAAGTCCGCCATGCGGATTCTTGCCGGGGACCAGGCGCTCCTTCCCAATCCGGAGAGCCGTGCGTTAGATCGCACCGCTAACCATGCGGGCCAATACGTACATTAGTATGTTCTGCAGAAATAATTAGCACTTCAATCACCTCAGCTCTGCAAGTGTCCTACTGCTTTGTAGGCACCATGGTTCCTGATAACTTGTTCCATGCATGATGGCATCGACGCATATAAAGCCCAAATGGCGTCCTGTGGTTTCGCCGTCCATGCTCCTTCACCTAGTTCCTAAGTTCATCTGTGGTGGTTGGCATTGGGTCACAGCGCTGTCCCCGTCGTTTCACCATACCCCACACATTTTCGGTTGGTGACAGGTCTGGTGATCTGGTGGGCCAGAGCAAAAGGCTGACATGCTGTGACGCCAAGAAGTCACTTGTTCGTGCAGCAACATGGGGTCGTGCATTGTCTTGCTGAAAAGTGGCTTTTGGGGTGTTGTACAGAAGGGTATGGCTACTATTAGCAGGATGTCATTCACTTAGGTCACAGTAGTCACAGTGTCCTGAACACGCGCGAACTGTGATTTATGGTTTTACCCAATAGCACCCCACATAATTAAGGCCTTGAGTTGGCGCTGTATGTCTTGTGCGAATGCTGTCACTGTTGATGTTCTGTGTGCGGCGACACAAAATGCGGCCATCATTTTCAAACGAACAGGAAATGGGTTCGTCCGGAAACACTATGTGATGCAATTCCCGTCCCCAGTGATGTCATTCCATACACCATTGCCGTCTACCATGTTTCTGCACATTCGTCAAAGGTAGGCGGATAAGCGGACAACGTGCACATAACACAAGCCGTAATAAACGGCAACGGACTTTGACCCCTGTGTACACGTTGTTACACTGTTACGCTAAAGCCCAGGAGGACGCAGATGTGTCCTGCAAAGCCATTCGGATGTGGTGTCGATCTTCTCGAGTGGTGGTCACTGTGCTGTAACCCGACCAATCTCCTCGTGTTCTACGACCTTCCTTCAACCATTATGCACACATCCGTTGTATTGCCGATACACTTTGTCTCACACGAGCAGAAATTTCCCGGATGGATGAATCACATTCTCTCATGCCAGTAACGCGCCTTCTTTCAAACTCACTGAGCTGACGGTACGGTTCGCGCATACGCCGAGGCATCCTGCACGTCTGCTAAAATCGCACTGATCCATTACCTTCGATTTATGGGCTCAACGAGAGCCACAGGAACATTTTACCTGTAGCTGGAGTTGCACCGCGATGTCGATGTTTACCTTGATCCCGCGGGCCGACATGGTTCAAATACTATTTATTTTTCCAGAACATACTAATGTGCATATCCTGGGAATATGAACGTCCTATCTCTAGTCGTTCAGGGTGTTCTGTTTTTTTTTTCTGACCATGAGTGTATTATTTGTACAGAAGATACAAAAATGACGTAGACTTTTCTTCTTGTCACATAGGAGCAATTTAATTAACTAAAAAGGGTGACAAACAAAGTTTTCTGTGTGGAGATACACTTAACAGCAGATGAGAAATGTGATGAATTTACAGTCTGAAACTACTATTTGCAACGAAACTTAATTTAACAAACGTTAAGAATGAAACTGAGTATGAGCATTTAATACTGAGCTGGTATATGTGTCATGTGTTTGTTGATTTCTAGTACTTCCAGTAGTGTCATCTTCCAGAATGCAAAACTTCACATTTTGCATTTATATACAGGGTTCATCACTGCCAACTTTCAGAGGTTTTTCAGGGATATATTCTGAGTATTTTGGTACAAGTATCCATTGTCTCACTGGGTCTTTGCAGATTAATAATATAATTATGATTTATTCGTTTCGTTACCGCACATGCTCTTGTTTCTGTGAAAATACCTTCACAACAGTGACGAAGTCCGTTATATGTAATAAAAGAAACTTATAGCGCATGGCACAGAGTAATACAAAAGTATAAGACCAACCACGTACATTTTTATTACAGCGTGTTCACTCTGATCTGACAGTGCACGATAGAGCACGTAAAAATGCAGAGCTGTTCCCCTGCAGATATTGTTCAAAACGAAGAACACCATGATCACGGCAGAGTGGACAGCAACGCACCAGCGACTGACTTACACTCTCAAGAACTCCAAGAGTTCGGCGTACTACTTCCGCGACTACGATAATCCAAGCAACCAGATCCGTGCGAGTATCGATCACAGTTTTGCAAGTATCAAACAGGATGCTTACGTGCGTGTCACCTGTCAAAGTCGTGTCTAGACGTATTAGGGACCCCATATCACTCCAGCTGCTCACGCCCCACACCATTACAGAGCCTCCACCAACTTGAATAGTCCCCTGCTGATATGCAGCGCCCATGGATTCATGAGGCTGTCTCCATACCCGTACACCTCCATCCGCTCAATACAATTTGAAACGAGACTCCTTCGACCAGGCAACATGTTTCCAGTCATCAACAGTCCAATGTTGGTGTTGACGGGCCCAGGCGAGGTGTAAAGCTTTGTGTCGTGCAGTCATCAAGGGTACACAAATTGGCCTTTGGCTCCGAAAGCCCACACTGGTTGAATGGTTCGCACGCTGACACTTGTTGATGGCCGACCACTGAAATCTGCAGTAATTTTCGGAATGGTTGCAGTTCTGTCACGTTGAACGATTGTCTTCAATCGTCATTGGTCCCATTCTTGGTTCAAATGGCTCTGATCAAAAAAATGGTTCAAATGGCTCTGAGCACTATGGGACTTAACATCTATGGTCATCAGTCCCCTAGAACTTACAACTACGAAAACCTAACTAACCTAAGGACAGCACACAACACCCAGTCATCACGAGGCAGAGAAAATCCCTGACCCCGCCGGGAATCGAACCCGGGCGCGGGAAGCGAGAACGCTACCGCACGACCACGAGCTGCGGACTGCTCTGATCACTATGGAGCTTAACATCTGAGCTCATCAGTCCCCTAGACTTAGAACTACTTAAACCTAACTAACCTAAGGACATCACACACATCCATGCCCGAGGCAGGATTCGAACCTGCGACCGTAGCAGCAGCGCGGTTCCGGACTGAAGCGCCTATAACCGCTCGGCTACAACGGCCGGGGTCCCGTTCTTGCAGGATCTTTTTCCGGCCGCAGCGATGTCGGAGATTTGATGTTTTGCAGGATTCCTGATTTTCACGATACACGCGTGAAATAGTGGTACGGGTGTAAGACGTGTATATTTCTATTGTATATTGTCAAACCACAATTTTTGAAAGATGTTTATATTTTATTAATAGGATTAAGTAGGAATAATTAATATTTGTCATGTTGGAAATAATTGTGGTAGCAGGGAATGTCTGCACTAAAGTATTGTTGACAGGAGAGACTGCACATTGATATAATTGTAAAAAGGGCGGGAGAGACCGCGTATGGATACATTTGAAGAAAAGAGCGGGAAAGACCGCGCATTGATACATTTTGTAATGGTAGCAGGGATTGTCTGCACCAGAAAGTATTGTTGCCGGGAGAGACCGCACTGTAGAGTTCGTAGGAAGTCAGTAGTAAGCGAGATGTGAAGTGAGTCGGTAGCAGGTCTGAAGCGAGAGGTTGAAAGGAGCGGTGTGCCTGCCAGCCACCAGCTATGATTTACAAGAGATTATAAACGGATGTACAAAGACATCAGCTAACTATCATGATAAGAGGAACTAATATTATTGCATAATTTTTTTGAGAAACTCAAGACTACTGAAGGTATGTTTGCGCAATGCTAGTTGTAAGATTATTGTAAAAAGTAAGTCCCATTTGAACGTTTGTAAAATCATTTCATTCAGAATATAATTAATTTTTGCCAGCAACATTGCATTAATGATTATAATCCATCCCAAATACCATAAAAGTTTATTGTTGTCAAGAAAAAGTTTAACCATGAATTACGTAACTTCAGTCAAATTAATTAAAGAATAACGTCAGCTTTGCTATTAAAGAATAACGTCAGCGCCGGCCAGAGTGGCCGAGCGGTTCTAGACGCTACAGTCTGGAACCGCGCGACCGCTACGGTCGCAGGTTCGAATCCTGCCTCGGGTATGGATGTGTGTGATGTCCTTAGGTTAGTTAGGTTTAAGTAGTTCTAAGTTCTAGGGGAGTGATGACATCAGAAGTTAAGTTCCATAGTGCTCAGAGCCATTTGAACCATTTTTGAATAACGTCAGCTGGTAATAAACACAGCCACTTATTATGACAGCCCACCAGCAGCTAATAGAGTATAGTAAAACAGAGTAAGTATATTCCTGTCGCAGTTCGATGTAGCAGTCAGATGGCGATCCAGTAACAGTAAAAAAGGTAAGGAACTGTTTTGGGTTATTGCAGATAACGATTGAGGACCACGACGACGACACATTCTGTGTTTCGTCGAAATAATCAGAAAATCACTTTTAATAAGCAGCATTTAAATTTGTATGCGAAGATTGAGAAAGAATATTAATTTCAAAGGGAAGATTTCATTTGTTATTATTAAGCAAGAGATAGAAATCCTAAGGGAAGGTTTCATAGGTTATTGTAGAAGTGAAGGTTGCGTAACAAAAGAGATGTAGAGGAGACGGGAAGGTTTCACGGGAAAATCCCAACTTCGTCACTACCTCAGAGATGCTGTGTCCCATTGCGCACGCGCCGACTATAATACCACGTTCAAACGCACTTAAATCTTGATAACTTGTCATTGTAGCAGCGGTAAGCGATCTAACAACTGCGCCAGACCCTTGTCTTACATAGGCGTCGCCGACCACAGCGCCGTATTCTGCCTGTTTACATATCTCTGTATTTGAATACGCATGGCTATATCAGTTTCTTTGGCGCTTCAGTGTTCATACGATGAAAGATTCTCAGCAGCACATCATCTAGGAAGTGTGGGAGGACATGTTAGAGGAACATTTTGTACGTGACTTAGGTAAGTTTACCAAGAAGTAGGTACGGTTAAATCACAAAATTGTTGATAATGCCAGGCCATACATTCAGAGCAGACGTCTGTTGATAGGATCGACATACTAGTACATGTGGATATTCGTTATCCCATACATGGCTGTTCTTACCGTTGAACGTGCCCTATCTTGTAAACATGACCCAGTCTGTAAGAGGCAAGAAAGCAGGAAAATGGGGGTTTTCTATACAGTTTTTTAGGAATTAATTTGAAAACACCATTCTAAATGCAAGTCCGCGGGCTGCATTGATTACACTTTCTGTAGATGATCCGGGTGCAGTTGTTCATGCACGACTCTCAAAATTGTTAATCAAAATATCCACGGGTGTGCTGCCGGTCAATAGTGTCCAACGGGCACAATATTTCGGCGATCATACATGTCGCCGTCATCAGGTGAACTGACGGACTGAGCTCCTGTGAACGTGCCGGCACGGAGATCCGTACGCTATGGCTGCTCAGAGGGAACTGGGTTCGGTCGCGGCGGCGGCCGATTTAAATACCCTCCGCCCGCGGCGCGCTCCCTCCGCCGCCCGCGCCCCGCGCCGCGGTCGCGCGGTGGAACAGATTGCGACGGCGTCCGAGATGACGTCGGTGTGATGGCTCTGTCCGCGGACCGGCAGCACACCCGTGGATATTTTGATTATCAAATACGCCGGGAGAAACTCAAGAATCACTCAAAATTGTTGATTGGCTTGCGTCGAGAGCTCGTGCAACGCTCCGACTCCTAGAGGCAGGATTGTCACCAAACGCATGTAAGACATTCTCTTTCACACTGGGTGTTCTAGCACACCTCACGCAGCCAGTATCTTCCATTCGAGCAAGGGAGGCTCGTATGCGCTTATGTACAGATGTAAAAGTACTGTAATGTGCTGTCATGGCTGTCGAATTTTTCTAACGTAAAAAGTGGTATGGTTCCGAGGAAAGGAGAGAAACTTTATTAAGAGTATTATCTAAGATAATGCACAAGGCATTATGTCAGGCAGACATCAGAAAGTGGGCCAGCGCTCCATATGGAGCCAGACTTGTTGACAATCTCCTGAGGAAGCGGCAGTGCTGTAATGGTTAGGCGGGGATGACACTCTCTGGCACCAAGGCTGGCGTATAGTAGAATGTTCTAGAACCTTCTGGAAGGTTCTAGGTGAATCTTTAGGAAGAGCTATGAAACAGTCAAGGAAAACATATGTTTTGCATATTTCCATTCAGAATTTGTTATGGAAAAATTTTCTTTGGTAACTCATTTCTTAAAAAGAAAGTATTGATTGCAAAAAAGCGGGCAGTAAGAACAGTATTTGGCGTTCACCTGCGGACGTCACGTAGATACTTCTTCAAGGAACTAGGCATTTTAGCTAAGTCGTCACAATACATATAGTCGCTAAGAAATTAGTCATAAAAAGTGCATCACAGTTTGAGATGGGCACTGATGTTCATACCTACAACACTAGAGGGAAAAATTACCGTTATTACCAATTGTTAAAGCGGTCATTGGCTCAGAAAGGAGTTGAATATACAGCAACAAAAATTTTCGATCATTTGCTCTAAAACATAAAATGTCTGACATATAGCGAAGCAAGTTTTAACTCTAATTTAAAATCATTTCTCCTGGATTACTCGTCCTATTCTGCTGACGAATTTCTGCTTAACAACTGATAGCTAGTCAAAAAATAAAATACAGACATTAAGTGTAGTTACATGTGCAGGACTAAAAATAATGTTATATTGACTGATGTTAACACTATTCGCGTGTACATGTAAAACGGACTCGACCCACTTCATTTAGATAAAATAATCATTCAAATAATCTATGCAACAAGTAAATAACTGAAACTAGTATATAAATGGCCAGTGCAGGGGCAAGGACAGTGATTACCAGGAAGCAGCTAGGAGCACTACAACAGCCAAGCCGGTAGCAGTTACTTTAGAGTGATACTTTAATGCTGGTGTAGTAAAGGAGACGAGAAGTCTGTACACATTCGGGGGAAGGCAATTGAATTTCAGATAAGTATACAGCAGTAGTTATTACCTTTAGTTTTCTGCCTATTAGTAAAAAGCAAGGTCTGTAGAATTGGTCTCTACAGTAGTAGCAAAGAGTAATAGGTGATAGTGATTAAAATTCTTCTGGGTATTATGCTGCGTCATTGCTAAAAACTAACAACAATAATAAACTAAAACCGACGTTTCGGCCGAATTGCAACGGCCTTCCTCAGGGCACGACTGGTATTGCTTGGGGATTGGTGCTTCTATTTATTAGAGACTATCGATGTCTGACGTCACTGTTGTAAAACTTTTAATTGGCCCTCTAATTTGATTGGCTAGTCATGACGTAAGGGAAGATGGAAGGCCGGGTTCCCGGGTTCGATTCCCGGCGGGGTCAGGGATTTTCTCTGCCTCGTGATGGCTGGGTGTTGTGTGCTGTCCTTAGGTTAGTTAGGTTTAAGTAGTTCTAAGTTCTAAGGGACTTATGACCACAGCAATTGAGTCCCATAGTGCTCAGAGCCATTTGAACCATTTTTTTTTTTTAAGATGGAAGGAAAGAGGCTATTCGTGGATGCCCATTTCGTCAACGATTGGTAGCTGTCCGCCAATCAGCGTTCGGCTTCTGATCGGCAAGTTTTCCTCCTGGTGTGCGCGGAAGTGGACTGACAGTTGCTCCAGAGCTGTTTGTGCAGATACGTCCGTGTCCCGTGTAGCTTCTGCCCCGCGACGGCTCGCGGCCCGTTGGACTGGGATGGCCGGCAGCCAGGACGCCGGGAGATTGTAGCCATCTTCTCTGTTAATGTTGTCAGGCTGCTCAATAGTTTCGATCGCATCCCGTATTTTGCGTTCTCGCATCCACGATTCTTCCGCCAGTACTCGGGCCTCCTGTAACCTGATAGGTTGTTCACAGTCACGGTGGTGTTCCGCTAACGCCGATTTGTTATGTTGTTGTAATCGTTCATAGCGTCCGTGTTCTGCTACTCGTAAGCTGACAGGTCTCCCTGTTTCTCCTATGTAGGTAGCTCCGCACTCACACCGTAGTTCGAAAACACCTACAGTATTGAGTTTGTTGACTACATCCTTGGTGGAACCTATCATTTCGTGGATCCTGTGATTGCTTCGAAAAATCGGTCTGAAACCTCGTCGGCGGAGGACGTTGCCTAGCCGTTCACTGACGCCTTTTACATATGGCAAGTGTACCAGTGGAAGCTTCTATTCTTTGCCTTCTTCACGTGTTCTGCTCCCTTTGGTTTTAGCTACCTATCTTATGATGTTGTCATCATAGCCGTTGGCACGAAACGTGTGTTGTAGCTCCTTTAATTCTGCTTTGATGTTAAAACAATGGCTCTGAGCACTATGGGACTTAACTTCTGAGGTCATCAGTCCCCTAGAACTTAGAACTACTTAAATCTAACTAACCTAAGGACATCACAGACATCCATGCCCGAGGCAGGATTCGAACCTGTGACCGTAGCGGTCGCGCGGTTCCAGACTGTAGCGCCTAGAACCGCTCGGCCACCCCGGCCCGCCTTTGATGTTATTTTCATCGCTTATCCGGAAGGCTCGGGCAGTTAACGTATGCAGAACAGAATGCTTATGAGCTGGTGGTGGTGGCTCTCCGCTTGCAGGTACCGATTAGTGCGCGTTGGTTTCCGGTACACTTTATGTCCCAGTTTACCTTCGGCAGCTCTGTATACTTCCACATCCAGAAATGGCAAGGCACCACTGTTTTCAGTCTCATGTGTGAACTTTATATTTTTGAGCAGGCTATTTAAGTGCTGGAGGAAGTTTCCCAATTCCGCTTCACCGAGAGGCCAGATAACGAATGTGTCGTCCACACATCGTAGCCAACAACGGGGACGTAACGGAGCAGAAGCTAGGGCCGTTTGCTCAAAGGCTTCCATGAAAATGTCCGCAGCTACAGGGGAGAGCGGGGAACCCATTGCCACTCCATCTAACTGTTCGTAATATTTTCCCCGCCAGGTGAAGTACGTAGATGACAGGCATAAGCGCACCAGACCGCAGATATCTGGTCGGATCCGATCCTGTAGAATGCACATAGTCTCCTCAATAGGTACTTTAGTGAAGAGAGACTTGATGTCAAAATTGACCATAATGTCTGATGGCTTTATTCGCTGTTCCCTAATCAGTTGTACGAAGTGGGAAGAGTCTTTCACGTAGGAGTCTGTTTGTCCCACAAGACGGCGTAACTTACGTGCCAGATGTTTCGCAATATAATACGTAGGTGAATCTATTCCGTTCACTATGGGCCTCAGCGGATAACCCTCCTTATGGAGCTTAGGTACTCCGTAGATTCTAGGAGAAATTCCTCCCTCGCATCCCCGCGTCCGATCCCCCACAGTGACGCCGCTTGGCAACAGCCTCAAGCTGTGTGACGGAAGCCAACGCAGCCCGAAGCTGTCAGCGAAGGGTCGCCAGCTCAGCTCGCATCTGTACACAACAATCACAGTTCCTATCCATTACTACAGTCGCTCCTGTTTGAAGCTCGTAAAAATATGTAACAAGTGAACAGTGTAGTCGGCTTATTAATAGCAGGAGCTAGCGGTGCGCTCTCACTGACTGTATAACTGACACTGATCTGAGTGAACATTTGTGCAGTTTTTTTAGATAGTAGTTCATTGTAGAAAACTGTATCAGCTGCAAAAGTCGGAGGTTAGTTTTAATATTGTCTGTTTGGTCATTAACATACAACATGAACTGCAGAGGTCTTGAGTCAGGACTCCTGACACACTTCCCTGGATCACACTCTGAGCTACTCCCACGTTTGTCGACGACTCTCGATTCAAGGTAACACGCTGCGGCCTTCCTGCCAAAAAATCGATCCAGTAGCAAAATTCGCTTGACACCCCAAGAAATCTTATTTTTCATTTTAATCCTCAATGATGTATTGAGCCTGACGCATTGCGGAAATCTGCCTGATTGCCTTGTTCCCTGGGTTTCAGTAGGTCGTGTGATAAAAGTGCGAATTGGGTTCCACGTGACCAATTATTCCGCAGTCCATGCTGGTTGGCACGAGCACGTCGTTCTGTTGGAGGTACCTCATTACGTTTGGGCTCAGAGAATGTTCTAACATTTCGCAACAAATGGATGTCAAAGATATTGAACAGCAGTTTTGCGGATCACTTCTTCCAACTACTGGGCATCACTTTCTATTCGAGATACCTGCAGTAGATTATATTTAAAATAGCGGCTAACTCTGCCGCAAACTCGGTATTCAATCTGAGACATGTTCGATCGGACCCTCGAGTTGTTTCCAATATTTTATTTTTTATTTTTAGAGATTTTAGTTGTCTCAGCACCACTGAGAGTAACAGCTATATCACTCATCTTCGAAGCGGTGTGATAATGACATTGGGACAATACTCCTGGATTTTCATTTGTAGTGGAAGCCTCGAAAACCGAGTTCAGCATTTTTGCTTTAGTTTTAATATCCCCAGTGTCAGTCCCTGTCTGGTCTATGAGTGGACGCTAACTTCGGTACTATAAACATACCTTCACATACTACCAGAAATTCGTTGGGCTTTTGAGATATCCTTCGATAACATTCTGCTACGATAGTCGTTGAAGCCTTCATGCATTGCCCTTTTGAAAGGGAAACGCGTTGTATTCTGTGTCTGCCTATACGTATGTAGTACTATGCTTTGTTTTACAACTATTTTGATGTAGTCTGTGACGCTTTAAAGGTTTCTTTAAAGTGACTGTATATCGTGGAGGATCCCTCCCATAATGAACTGCTCAACAAACTATACGTCTATCAAAAGCATGGTCCACTATTCTTCTAACCCAAGTCACAGTTCTTGTATATGCCGCTCTCCATATCTGGTGTGTCAGTGGTGGCTGTTCACAGAGCTGGGCACGAACCACAACGGCTAAGGCCACTTCTAACTAATTTATGCTGGTTTAAACCGGTCATTCACCTACCAGACTCCGAAGAACGCGCCGCAACATTACTTGTAAACAAAAACTGCCTTCCCAGAATTGGCTGCGTAGTACGTAATTACTCTGTATTCATCAAGAATACGAACTGAGAAAGCAAATTCTCTCTCATGACAAATTTGTTATTGCCTGTCCGCCCCCGTTAGCTGGGTGGTCAGCGTGGCGGAATGATACGCCAAGGAGCAGGAGCAGGAGCAGGAGATTTTCGCCGCTCAGGGACTGGGTGTTGTGTTGTCCTAATCACCATTTCATTCCCATCTCCGACTCGCAAGTCGCCCAATGTGGATGCAGTAAGTACTTGCCCTCGGCGGCCGAACTTCCCCGAGTGGGGGACACCCGGCACACAATGCCGTACGCACATTTCCATTCTTGTTATTGTCTTTTCTTTTGTAATTGAAGTACACTAAAGAGCCAAGGAAACTGGGACACGACGTGGCAAGGACACGATTAATGTCTGAAGTAGTACTGGAGGGAATTCACCCAATGAATCCTGCAGTGCTGTCCATAAATCCGTAAAACTATGAGGAGGTGGAGATCTCTTCTGAACAGCAGGTTGCAAGGCATCCCACATATGCTCAATAATGTTCATGTTTGGGGAGTTTGGTGGCCGGCGGAAGTGTTTAAACTCAGAACAGTATTTCTGGAGCCACTCTGTAGTAATTTTGAACGTGTGAGCTGTCGCACTGTCCTTATGGAATTTCCCAAAGCCGTCGGAATGCGCAATGGACATGGATGGATGCAGGTGATCAAACAGGATGCTTACGTACGTATCACCTGTCAAAGTCGTATCTAGACGTATCAGGGATACCATATCACTCCTACTGCACATGCCCCACACCATTACAGAGCCTCCGCCAACTTCAACAGTCCTCTGCTGACATCCAGGGTGTATGGATTCATGAGGTTGTCTCCATACCCATAAACGTCCATCCTGTCGATACAATTTGAAACGAAACTCGTCCAGTCATCAACAGTCTAATGTCGGTGTTAACGTGCCCAAGCGAGGCGTAAAGCTTTGTGTCGTGCAGTCATCAAGGGTATACGAGTGTGCCTTCGGCTCCGAAAGCCCATGTCGATGATGTTTCCTTGAATGGTTCGCACACTTACACTTGTTGATGTCCCAGCATTGATGTTTTACCTGATTTCTCATGTTCACGGTACACTAGTGAAATGATCGTACGGGAAAATCCCCACTTCATCGCCGGCCGGTGAGGCCGAGCGGTTCTAGGCGCTTCAGTCTGGAACCGCGCGACTGCAACGGTCGCAGGTTCGAATCCTGCCTCGGGCATGGATGTGTGTGATGTACTTAGGTTGGTTAGGTTTAAGTAGTTCTAAGTTCTAGGGGACTGATGACCTAGATGTTAAGTCCCATAGTGCTCAGAGCCATTTGAACCAACCCATTTCATCTCTACCTCGAAGATGCCGTGAACCATCACACGTGCGCCTACTATAAGACCACGTTCAAACTCACTTAAATCTTGATATCCTATCATTTTAGCAGCAGTAGCCGATCTGACAACTGCGCCAGTCACTTGTCGTCTTATACAGGCGTTGCCGACCGCAGCGCCGCATTCTGACTGTTCACATATCTGTGTATTTGAATACGCGTGCCTAGACTAGTTTTCCTGGCGATTCAGTACTATACGATATTGCCATTGCTATAAAGTAATAAAATAGTAACGTATTTGATTACCTGTACGTGAATAATAAATAGTGTATCGGATCAAGAGTATTTCGACAGCTCTACACGATGCAGAAGTAACCACAAGATCTCACGAGAGACGGATGGTTAGTAAAGAGCGAGGTGAGGAGTAATGTTTTCGCAGTAGTGAAGCAGTAATAGCAGAATAGGTTGGTGAGGAGAGTTCATTCATTTCCAACTTGGCCTAGTCGTTCGATGGCACATAAGTAACAAATTCATCAAGGTACATTGCAACCATTCTAAAGCTGTGAAAGGAGGCTCTTGGTGATGTGACTGTGAAGTGGAAACACGAAGAAAGAACCACAGCTAAACCAAGAGCACGCAGAACTTGTCTACTGACACAGAGGGACCGTCGAGCATTTCAGGTAGTAAAAACCTTGCATGAAATAAGCGGAATCACTCGTTCTTCCAAACTGCTACCAGCAGTCTACATCGACGAGCCAAAGAAGCTAGTGTAGGAAAGCGTGTTCAAATACAGAGATATGTAAACAGGCAGAATACGGCGCTGCGGACGGCAACGCCTATATACACCACTGGCCATTAAAATTCTTACACCACGAAGATGACGGGCTACAGGCGCGAAATTTAACCGACAGGAAGAAGATGCTGTGATAAGCAAATGATTAGCTTTTCAGTGCATTCACACGAGGTTGGCGCCGGTGGCGACACTTACTACGTGCTGACATGAGGAAAGTTTCCAACCGATTCCCTGGCGAAACGTTGTTGTGATGCCTTGTGTACCCTTCATTTGATACCTGCGAAACCCTACATTTCAGCAGGATAATGCACGACCGCATGTTGCAGGTCCTGTACGGGCCTCTCTGGATACAGAAAACGTTCGACTGCTGCACTGGCCAGCACATTCTCCAGATTCCTCAACAACTGAAAACGTCTGGTCAATGGTGGCCGAGCAACTTGCTCGTCACAATACGCCAGTCACTATTCTTGATGAACAGTGGTATCGTGTTGAAGCTGCATGGGCAGCTGTACCTGTACACGCCATCCAAGCTCTGTTTGACTCAAGCCCAGGCGTATCAAGGCCGTTAATATGGCCAGAGCTAGTTGTCCTGGGTACTGATTTCTCAGGATCTACGCACCCAAATTGCGTGAAAATGTAATCATATGTCAGTTCTAGTATAATATATTTGTCCAATGAATACCCGTTTATCATTTGCATTTCTTCTTGGTGTAGCAATTTTAATGGCCAGTAGAGTAAGACAACAAGTGTCTGGCGCAGTTGTTAGAACGGTTACTGCTGTTACAATGGCATGCTATCGTGATTTAAGCGAGTTTGAACGTGGCCTTATAGTCAGCGCAGGAGCAATGGGACAAAGCATCGCTGAGGTAGCAATGAAGTGGGGACTTTTCAGTACGACCATTTCGCGAGGGTACCGTGAATATCAGGAATGCGGTAAAACATCAAATCTCCGACATCGCTGCGCCGGATAAAGATCCTGGAGGAGCGGGACCAACGACGACTGAAAAGAATCGTTCAACGTGACAGAAGTGCATCCATTCCGTACATTGCTGCAGATTTCAATCATGGGCCATCAACAAGTGTCAGCGTGCGAACCATTCAACGAAACATCATCGATATGGGCTTTCGGAGCCGAAGACCTATTCTTGTACGCTTGATGACTGCACGACACAAAATTTTACGCCTTGCCTGAGCGGGTCAACACCGGCATAGGAGCATAGGACTGTTGATAGCTGGAAACATGTTGCTTGATCGTACGAGCCTCGTTTCAAATTGTATCCAATGGATACGACAGCGTCATCTGCAAACAACCGAAGACGGCTGCTCAGATTGTGTCCAAAATCGTTTATATAGATAAGGAACAGCAAAGGGACTATAACACTACCTTGGGGAACGGCAGACATCACTTCTGTTTCACTCGATGACGTTCCGTCAATTACTACGAACTGTGACCTCCTTGACAGGAAATCACGAATGCACTCACATAACTGAGACGATATTCCATAAGCACGCAATTTCACTACGAGCCGCTCGTGTGGTACAGTGTCTTCCGGAAATCCAGAAATACGGAATCAATATGAAATCCCTTGTCAATAGCACTCTACACTTGATGTGAATAAAGAGCTAGTTGTGCTTCACAGGAACGATGCTTTCTAAACCCATGTTGACTGTGTGTTAATAGCCCGTTTTCTTCGAGGTAACTCGTAATCAGTGAAGTGCAGAGGAGGTAGTGTTACAGCATGGGGGTGTTCTTCGTGATAAGGTTGTGGTACACTCATTGGCCTCGCTAAATGCGAAGGATATGAACACATTTTAGCATTGTATACTATGTACAGTACATACCCTTTGGTCCGCTTCTTCCCGCCTCATCTGCGTAGCACGTGGAGTGCCTGTACGGTAATTGCTGGTAGCTTAGTTAGGTGTTTTATTCGCAGGTTGCGCTCGATGCCGCCCGTATTTCCCGCGGGCTCTAGGAACACGCCCGAGCGGAGCAGAGCAGGCCAGAGAACCCTCGACGCGCTCCTTTGTGCGCGGCCAGGCCCCGCTAAGAGGCTCTCCAATTAAACCTTCGCGCCGCGTGACGTCACGCTGGCAACGGCCGCCGATTGGCCATTAGGAGGCGCCTCATTAGCGCAGAGCGCGGTGCGCTGAGGGCGCACGCGCGGCTCCGTCCCTTCCTCCCCAACGCGTCTCAAGGAATCTCTACCGGGCGCCAGCTAAATATTCTAATATCCGGATGCACGCTCCCACGGCGATAAGCAAAGTTTTCTCGAGCTACCAGCCGCGTCACGTACCTAAACAGTCAGGCGACTGCTCCTCGGCCACTGTCACGTAGCGACTATCGTGTGGACAGACGGAAGCAGTAGCCGCACAATACTCACCATTCGACGACAATGGACAAGGAGGACTCGGCAGAAAGCTGGTGGATGTTTAACACTTGCCGCGACTAGAAACTCGAGGAAATTGTATTAATCTAATATAACTTCCACAGTCTCTATGAGGCAAGTGTCCAATCTCAGTCCTCGAAAAGGAGAAGCTGCATGTGATTTAGAATCAATTCTTCTCTGATTTTCGTGAGACTATAAGCATTTTGTTCATAAAATGGAATAATTTTTATATATTTTTATAGCAATTTTTCAATAAGTGCACATTTATTAAACATTGAATTTAATTTTCATTCACCATTTTTCCTAAATATACTTATATGGATGTCCGAAAGAACAGGCACCATTGATGACCTGCAGCCGTCCATAACGAAATTAGAATTATACTAATACCTTCAGCTGCTAGCGGGTGTTGATATAAATCAAGGGGGACAGGTGAAAATGTGGGCCCTGACCGGGACTGGAACCCGGGATCTCCTGCTTACATGGCAGACGCTCTATCCTTTTTTTTTTTAATTCATTTTGTTCGATATTGTTCGTTGCGTTTGGTCTGGGCGGACGTTACAAGACATTCGTTCAAGTTGATTGTTGATTCTTTGACTCAGTTTTTTTTATTAGAGAGAGCACGCAGCCCTCTGACCGAACACGCTGAGCTACCGTGCCGGCTCTGAGCCACCGAGGGCACAGAAGATAGCGCGACTCCAGGGAATATCTCGCGCACGCCTGTTCTGGCAACACCGGCCATGACCTCCTTCTTCTGTGCGGATGCACACATATTCCCCGAATTCTTACGGGACTTGGTACGAATGTCTTCCACGAGTAATGAGTGTGTTGGGGTGGGACACTACGAATGTAGTGTGTGGACGTACAAGGCGGGAATGTGGGTCTCGCGGGAGGCGTGCGCGAGATAGTCCCTGCAGTCGCGCTATCTTCTGTGCTCTCGGTGGCTAGGATGGATGCCGGCACGGTAGCTCAGTGTGTTCGGTCAGAGGATTAGCAGCCCTCTGTAATAAAAAAAAAACTGAGTTAATCGATCAACAACGAACTTAAACGGATGTCTTACAACGTCCGCCCCAAGAAAATGCAACGAACGAAAAAAAAGGATGGATAGAGCGTCTACCATGTAAGCAGGAGGTACCTGGTTCGAGTCCCGATCGAGGCACAAATTTTCACCTCTCCCCGTTGATATATATCAACGCCCGTTAGCAGCTGAAGGTATTAATATAATTCTAATTTTTCCTATATGTCCTTAAATTTTCTTCAGCATTTCTTATTCTTATTAATATCTAAATTCGTTACATCTATGTGGCCGGTGGTCTGCCTCTTTCCTTTTTTCCTAGTGGCTCCTATTCCGTGATCCGTCCTGGAAATCTCTCCTCTGAAAGCCTTTTTGCATGTGTATACTATATAAGTTGTTTTTCTCCCACAAAATCGACACACAAACACTTGGCGTCGATTTTCTTTCTAATGACTTCATTTCTGACAATTTCTCACCTGGATATCTCTGCAGATCTTCAGTGAAGATCAATTCCAATTTTCATCAATATTTTCATTAATGGAGATGTGATGGATTTTGGTCCAAAAATCGATTTTTAAAAAATATTATTTTCTTGATCTACGGCACACAGTTTAATCTATATTGTTTGTGAATTTTATCGTGATAGCAGCTTTAGACATGCCTTTAAATTGTTAAATTGATTAACTCTGCACTGGCGGCCACTCCCAACTTTTCCGACATTCGGGAAACTGCTTGCTTCAGCGGAATTTTTGTCAGTGTGAACGGTATTTTCTTATGATGTCTTTAGCTGAAATCGATATCTCTGGCCGACATCTATATCTTTGCCTGAAAACTTTCTTGCATGTCGTTTATTTACATATTGACAATACAAACACATGTTAGTAGGCTGAATGTTGAATTCGTAAACTGTGGTATCGATAGCAACGATGCCACGTCTTAGGTGCCAGTTAAGTTGGCACTACGACACCGACTCCGATGGCAGCGCCCTCTAGCCGGCGCTGGAGAGCTCTACGAGCATCGCTACAGATTCTCCCCATTTGATCAGGTGCAGCCAGCCAGGACACTTCGCTTCAAGATCGTACATACGTACAAAGTTATGTAATCGTTTATCACCTTGTTTTTACACCAGTAAAGCATTTTCTTGCAGTACCGACTTGTATTACCTTTTCTCGTTCCTACCACGCGCCGCCTCCCAGGCGGGATCCAAAACAAACCTTTTCGTGGGAGTCAAGATTTATGCATAATGGATGGTGGAAAAACTGTACATAGGAAACGGAGGTTTCATGGAAATCGGTTTATCGACAAAGAAGAGGAAGCAGCTCGAAATGAAGAACATAAGCTTCAGCATCGAAACTTGGGACAGGAGAACTGTACAGGTGCGTGAATGATACTTCCTGGCAGATTAAAACTGTGTGCCCGACCGAGACTCGAACTCGGGACCTTTGCCTTTCGCGGGCAAATGCTCTAACCAACTGAGCTACCGAAGCACGACTCACGCCCGGTACTCACAGCTTTACTTCTGCCAGTATCTCGTCTCCTACCTTTCAAGCTGTGAGTACCGGGCGTGAGTCGTGCTTCGGTAGCTCAGTTGGTTAGAGCACTTGCCCGCGAAAGGCAAAGGTCCCGAGTTCGAGTCTCGGTCGGGCACACAGTTTTAATCTGCCAGGAAGTTTCATATCAGCGCACACTCCGCTGCAGAGTGAAAATCTCATTCTGCGTGAATGATGTTGATATGGATTCCACTGGATCCAGACTTATTGATTTGGAGCTTCTCTGCCAGGCTACAAAGCTTTCATGTTCAAGTATTAGTTGTAAAAATACGGAGTGCATGATCGTAGTTGAAGAAAAAAGAGTGGGAATAGCTTGTGATTTTAAATTAATTTGTAATTCGTGTGGCTGTGAATTTTCATTTTCTCGTCCAAAAAAACTGGCACTGGTACTTATGAAAGCAATTTTAAGTTAGCGCATGCTCTGAGATGCCTTGAACAGGGCTGGGAAAGAGGTAATTTTGTGTGTGGTTTCCTGAACATGCCTTCACCTTGTGCGGGGTTTGAAAAAATAAATAAAGAAATGTCTGCTGCTGTATGCGATACTGCCAAAGTTTCTATGAAGAGAGCAGTAGAGGGAATTGGTGGAAATGAACCAAAAAGAAATAGATCCTGGGGTAGATATTCACTACAGTGAGTCTCCTACAAATGTTACTGACCTGTGTGTGTCTGTAGATGGGACCTGGATGAAAAGGCGTCACACATCTCTGTATAGTGTTGAATCTGTTGTTGGCATTGACTAAGGTAAAGTTTTAGATGTAGAAATTATGTCTAAATACTGCTATCAGTGTGCAACAAGGAAGATGTCCAACAATGAAGAGAGTGAGAAACTGTGGCAAGAAAATTATAGTGGCTCAGGTGGGGGCATGGAGCCTGCTGCAGTTGTGATTCTCCAGATCTGAGGACCAGTATGGTGTTAGATACACTAAAAATCTTGATGATGGGGACTCCTCTTCATTCATAGCAGTAGCAGATAAAAATCCGTACAATACAACAATAGAAAAGTTGGAAAGTGTTGGCCACATCCAAAAGAGGCTTGGTGATAGGCTTCGTCTCTTGCTGAAAGAGAAAAAAGGTGAAGTAATTGAGGATGGAAAACCACTACGAGGAAAAGGCAGGTCAGCTCTGAAAAAAACTGATTCTCTTCAGTTATTTTATGGGAGAGCTATCAGGAAAAACACACATAATTTAGAGGCAATGAGGCGTGCTGGGTGGGCAATTTTCTTCCGCAAACTATCCACTGACCAAACACCAGTCCACAATCTGTGTCCGAAAGACGATAGGTGTAAGTTCAACAACGGAAATGAGAAGTATTCACATAAACACTCGTTACCAGAACTTGTTATGAATGCAGTTAAGCCCACATTAAGGTTTCTTGCAAACCTTAATTTGTTGAGGAAGTGTCTTCACAGAAAGACAAAAATGCAAATGAGAGCCTCAATAATTTAATCTGGATTAGCTACTCAAAAAGGACATTCTGTGAACTTGAAGTACTCAAAATAGGTGTCTATGATGCAATTTTATGTTATAATAACGGAAGTAATGGCGGAAATGAAGTGCTGATGTGGGTTGGTCTAGATCCTGGTGTGTTTACAACAATAACATATAATACCATCGACGAGAGCACGGTCAAGAAAGGTAACAGATCAGTGTCTTACCTGAAAATAGAGGCCAGGCAGATTCGAAGAGGGGAGGAGAGAAACCTGGAGGATGAGGAGTATCAGTATGGAAGATTTTAAAATTGAGGTAAGCTCATCACACGTAGAAGTATGAGAAGAAAATCTTTAAGCCTCATTTTCTCTGTTTTACATTTTTTACGTTATTAGAAGCCTTTTCTCAAAACATATAAGCGCTAATGCTATGAAATTTATAGGAACAGTTCTCAATGTGTTGCTATCTCCATGGAACTAAAAAATACGAAGTCCTGCAATTACATTTTTATTTTTAGATGATTGTATGTAGAAAAAAAATTAATTTTGGATGTGCAAAATTAAAATCTCTGTTAATGATACAATTTGTACCATAAATTAATAACTGCAGTTCAGTGGTCTTATAACCTTCTCGGGACACTACAATAAAATTTTGAGATTAATTGCATGAGAAGAATTTGAGTTATGGCTTTTTATAAAAATGACAATAATAAACATTAAAAATTCAAATTTCTGGAAAAATATTAATCCTGCACATTTTATTATAGTTTTACGTTAAAATACAGATCTTTTAGTTTACACATGCAAAATTGTAGATTTGTACATTTATAAATATGGCTGTAAAGATGTTTTAAGTAAATGTTTACATTTTCCGCTACATTCCTCCGTAATTGCCATACCCATAAGTCACAATGCTTCTAATAATTGTTTTAAACGCTTCTTCTTTTCTTTCGTTTCTAATCTGTTGATCCCATGTTCTAAAAGTGAACTTTCTCGATTGTATTCTTGAATTACGCGCGGCGTGGAGGGGCCGCGCGGTATGAGGCGCCATGTCAGGGATTGCGCCGGAGGTTCGAGTCCTCCCTCGGGCATGGGTGTGTGTGTGTGTGTGTGTGTGTTGCTATTAGCATAAGTTAGTTTAAGTCTAGGGACCGATGACTTCAGCAATTTGGTGCCTTAGGAATTCATACATATTTGAACATTTTTTGAATTACGTTCCTTATCTTGTTTACAGTCTTTGTAGTTTTTACTCATGCATATTTGTACTCTCAAGTAGGTGCAATCGTTCACATTCCTTTTTCCAGTGTCAGATCTTGATTTCTTCCCTCTATTCACATGCATTATGTTTAACACACACGAAAAAAAGTTTTGCATCACCCCGGTTCCCAGAACTCCTAGAGACAGATGTTGAATGTGGATCTTGTATTACAGACACAGTCCCTTTAACTGTTCAGAGATGTCATTAAACCCGCACAAAGATGTAAACAACCACGCACGAGCAGCGCCTATTAGACGGAGTTGGTCCGACAGCCGATCAGTTCCAGTCATCCCAACTGGAAGGAGGTACACGGCTCTTGTTGTCTGTAGTTCAACCAAGGCTAGACGGTCAATACCGCGGTTCGATAGCGTCCGCATTGCTACATTGTGCCAGGAAGGGCTGTCAACAAGGGAAGTGTCCAGACGTCTCGGAATGAACCAAAGCGATGTTGTTCGGACATGGAGGAGATACAGAGAGACAGGAACTGCAGATGACATGCCTCGCTCAGACCGCCCAAGGGCCGCTATTGCAGTGGATGACCGCTACCTACGGATTATGGCTCGGAGGAACCCTGACAGCAACGCCAGCATGTTGAATAATGCTTTTCGTGCAGCCACAGGACGTCGTGTTACGACTCAAACTGTGCGCAATAGGCTGCATAATGCGCAACTTCGCTCCCAACGTCCATGGCGAGATCCATCTTTGCACGACACCATGAAGCGCGGTACAGATGGGCCCAACAACGTGCCGAATGGACCGCTCAGGATTGGCATCATGTTATCTTCACCGATGAGTGTCGCATATGCCTTCGACCAGACAATCGTCGGAGACGCAGTACAGATGGGCCCAACAACATGCCGAATGGACCGCTCAGGATTGGCATGACGTTCTCTTCACCGATGAGTGTCGCATATGCCTTCAACCAGACAATCGTCGGAGACGTGTTTGGAGGCAACATGGTCAGGCTGAACGCCTTAGACACACTGTCCAGCGAGTGCACCAAAGTGGAGGTTCCGTGCTGTTTTGGGGTGGCATTATGTGGGGCCTCATACGCCGCTGGAAGTCATGGAAGGCGCCGTAACGGCCGTACAATACTTGAATGCCATACTCTGACCGATAGTGCAACCATATCGGCAGCATATCGGCGAGGCATTCGTCTTCATTGACAACAATTCGCGTCCCCTCCGTGCACATCTTGTGAGTGACTTCCTTAAGGATAACTACATCGCTCGACTATAGTGGCCAGCATGTTCTGCAGACATGCACCCTATCGAACATGCCTCGGGTAGATTGAAAAGGGCTGCTTATAGACGACGTGACCCACCAACCACTGTGAGGCATCTACGCCGAATCGCCATTGAGGAGTGGGACAACCTGGACCAACAGTGCCTTGATGAACTTGTGAATTGTATGCCGCGACGAATACAGGCATGCATCAATGCAAGAGAACGTGCTACTGGGTATTAGAGGTTCCGGTGTGTACAGCAATCTGGACCAAAACCTTTGAAGGTTTTGGTACAACATGCAATATGTGGTTTTCATGAGCAGTAAAAAGGGCGGAAATGATGTCTATGTTGACCTCTGTTCCAATTTTCTGCACGGATTCCGGAACACTCTGAACCGAGGCGATGCAAAACTTACATCTGACGTGTGTATGTAAATTGAAGGGGATCACTGCTGTAGCAGCAGCGGGACCTTACGCGGAACCAGCGACCACGAGGGAAATTGTGTACCGGAATAGCATTCGAAGACGGGATGTTCCGCTTACAATTTAGGTGCGTTAACAATTGCAGCATCCGAGACGCAGTGTTATCGCAACTGTGCAGGCTATCTCGACACGCCTCATGGCCGATTCACACTCCAACCGAGCGCCACCTATCTGCAGTCACTGTCCATTGACTACATGTTCGCTACTATGAGATTCCCACAGGAGGTTTTTGTGCATCCGCCAGCTAGGCGTATCAACTATATGAATGCGTTTAAAATAACAGACACTATGCACCTTCGGACTCTTCGCACATGTCCGAAAGAACAGATGCCACGCATTAATATAATTGACACGCCTAGCTGACGGATGCAAAACTACTTTCAGTCTCCTGTGGGAATCTCAGAGTAGCGATCATGGATTCAATGAACAGGGGCTGCGTATATGGGGCGCTCGGTAGGAATGTGAATCGCCCGTGGGGCGTGCCGATACAGTCAGCACAGTTGCGATAACGCTGTGTCCCGGATGCCGCAGTAGTTACAGCACCTGCATATTATGCAGAGGATCCTAGATTCGAATCCCTGTGCGGTACACGTTTTCTCTCGTCGCTGATTCCGCGTAATGCTCCGCTGCAGCTGACAGCAGTGGTCATAAAGTTTTAATTAGCACCTCGGAAATAATAATAATAATTAAAAAAACCGAATGCTGTCTTAAAACTTGATGGTGGTATTGGTACTTCTCTACACATTCTTCCTTCGGTGTTACATACTTTTCCTAAAGATGGATCACTTGTTGCAGACATTGGTTGCGAAAGTCTGCGTTTTGTCTCTTCAGGGAACGCTGCACCTCGAAAATGAAGTCCTCATCTTTCTGGAAACAGGTGTCACGCAATGACTTACTCGTCTCGGGAAGGAAGAAGATATGCTGCGTTCCTTATGGGGTGTTGCGGAAGAGAGGTAAAATGTACTAGACCAAAGAAGCAGCATGTGTGACTGTCTCCTGTGGAAGACGAGCTGGGGCGTTGCTACGTACTGGAAACATGTCCCGTACTACTTCACACGATGGTTTATGTTGACTGACTCCCGCACCCTCTTCAAGAGATCTCTGTAGTATGCTTCTGTGACATTTTCAACCTTACGAAGATAATCCGTTGGCTTCACCACACGGCAGTCCCAAAAAATGCAGCTTCACTTTGGCTATTGATGGATGGGTCTTTATCATTTTTGTCGTCGGTGAATCCCTATATTCTTTTCTTTGTCTCGGGTTAATAGTACCAAACACGGCACTCGTCCATGGTTAGTAGCCGGCTAAACAAATGATCTGGATTGGCATGGCACAGCTGCAGCGTCCTCGCTGCTTCCTCGTTCAGCGGACTTTTTGGCTGGGCTTCAATAGTCGCGCAACACAGCGGAAGGCGTCCTTTCTCATTTCCAAAACATCGCGCAAGATGATGATAACTGATCCATCACTGATTTTCACTTTGTCCGCCGTCGTCTCGATCGTGATACGCCGTTCTTCGAGCACCGGGGCGTCCATTTCCCTTGCAATTCTCGGCTGTTTACAGAGAGTCTGCCACTTCATTCTTCATCATTCAGACTTGTTCGACTGGAAGCGTCCGAGCTACCTAACCGCTGTGCCATATGACTGTTTACTGTTACCGTACACTTTCGCCAACTCAGAATGGATTGCTGCAACGTTGCTCCACGTCAAATACAGAAAACGAATTCTCGCTCGATACCTCGCTTCATCGTCTAGTTGCGCTCTTTTCTTTCCTGTTGTCGCCTGATACGGTACTGAAGGATAGAGACTATAACGTGTGTTGTGGTGGGGTGGGTTATAACTTCTCATCCTTATGTGACATTACCGTCGACCTACTTCCGTAAGCTTCTTGCTATCCGTCCCTTTCACTCTATATTTGTAGATAGGCACTCAGCCAATGAATAGCAGCGTTGAAGAAATGCCGTCTAAATACGTACCAAACAAAGACCGCATAACTCGAGCTTGGAGGCAGAATCTGTAAGTTCGTAAAAAAATCGTGCACTCGGGAAACAAAGTAATTTTTACGAAAAGATTTAAAGTTCAGTTAGGTATGCTTTATTGCCTCCAAAACAATTTGTAAAGGCTATGAGATTCATATTTACTGCCAAACTATTACTTGTGCAAGTTAGTTACTGTTTTTACTACAAAGTTTCACGTAGAAGCAGCCAGAAGTGTATCAGTCCGAACAGAATGATTTTCACGTTCTCTACGGTCCACTGACCCATAGTTATTCGGGAGCTAGTGCACTAATTCGTTGAATGGTCTTTTTAAAAAGAAGTGCTCGCTCAATCGTTCCGAGATGTTCACGGAACACACCACGCGGAGGTTGAAGTATGCTAAGAAAGTTCTCACGCAAAAAACTTTTAAACTAAGTTACTCGAAGTTCTCAGACCTTCACTAAAATGTTCCAGAACTGTAATCGTTTCACAATTACGATAAAAGAAGCGACAGAATGCATGTGAACAAATACGGTTGCAAAGCGACTCTTACAGACACAGAACTGTAGCACAAAGCCCTACGCAAAGCCCTTAATCCCTATTGATTGATGATTTACGCAGCCAATCATAAAAACTCGAGCACTCCTATAGTCGCAGTATTTCCTAAGTAACCCAACAGAATCACAGAAGGCATTTTGTAGAAGAAACTTTGTATTTCCGAAACCAAACTTAATTTAAAGAAAACAAAATCACTGTAAATAAATCTGTAATTGAATTAAGTCCAAAGCCCTCTGCCGGCTGCTTTTATACAAAAGCATGCACACTTGGACATACGTCACATGATTCATGAGTGCATAAGAACTTTCCCATACACACATTTTACATAGTTTTATTAAAATGAAACAGCTACACTTTACGTCTGTCTTCCGTACACTCTCTCATTCTCTATACAATATTTACACGGCAACACGTAGTTATACAATAACTAATGGAAGTGGTTATTATTAGGTCAGCAGTTTTTGTAACGGCCGGCCGAAGTGGCCGAGCGGTTCTAGGCGCTACAGTCTGGAACCGCGCGACCGCTACGGTCGCAGCTTCGAATCCTGCCTCGGGCATGGATGTGTGTGATGTCCTTAGGTTAGTTAGGTTTAAGTAGTTCTAAGTTCTAGGGGACTGATGACCTCAGAAGTTAAGTCCCATAGTGCTCAGAGCCACTTTTAGTTTTTGTAACGAAAGCAAAGAAAAGTCAAAAAAATTAATTCTATGAACTGAAGTTTTTTTACAGTTTCCAGTGGTACTACAAGTGAACACACCACAATTCCTAGCTCAGGTTTGTAATACTAGGAAAGTTATTAAGCGATTTAGGTAAGATTTTATGCCTCTGAAAGTAAAAGAAAAGAAAAGAAACTGCTCTCCTTCCGGCTACACGACACGACGCATTTTATGATCGCTTACTTCATTGCAAGGCGGAAGGACTCTCAATAATTTGCTTTGTTACAGTACCAGCGCAGCGGACAGTATTGCGTAGCTCTATCCTTTCGAAGTGATAACTAAATCCTTATGACTCCCCTTAGTGTGTTCGGAAACAAATACATTGCTCTACAAGAAAGTGAAGCACTCAGAACACATGGCCGCATGTCAGTGTGTACACATAAACGTCATCGGTAGGTACTCATAATGATTAGTGTTACAATTCTCTGTGATAGAACGGTCACCTAAATGAATTAGCATTGTTTGTGTTTAGAGTTGTTACCAGTTCTCGTAGAGTCTATAAGCGGTATGGCTAGTGTCAGCTGTTCAGTGACCAGCCTGAAACACACAGAGATGCCGCATACTACTGTGAGACACCGTTATTAGCATCTGGCAGAGTTTGAAAGGAGGCTCATTGTGGGTCTCCATTTAGCCAGATGGTCGAACCCACATATGTGGGGCATTCGGATGTGACTGTGACAGTGGCCCGATGTTGGACAGGATTGGAACATGAAGGCAGGCATAGTCATTGTCAAGGCCCCGATCGCCGTACTGAGTGCCATGAACATCGTAACTCCTTCACATTTGCGCCTGCCATCCCAGAACTAATAACAGACTTCCTGTAACATTACATTTCATACCACACGATTGGTCGGAGATTAGCAGCAGGCAGGTTAGGGAATTACCGTAAACTGCGTAGGCTCGCTTCAACAGCCCAACACAAACGGCTGCGTCTGGAGTGATGTCGTGACCGAGAAACTGATGAAGGGCGTCGCATTGTATTCAGCGGTGAATCTCGATTCTACACTACCCCGGATACACATTTTTGGGTCAGATATCTTTGCCTGCCGCGCGGTCGTAGCGCCTTACACGGTTCGCGCGGCTTCTCCCGTCGGAGTTTCGAGTCCTCCCTCCGGCATTGGTGTGTGTGGTGTCCTTAGCGTAAATTAGATTAAGTAGTGTGTAAGCCTAGGGACCAATGACCTCAGCAGTTTGGTCCCATAGGAACTTACCACTACCACGACTATATAAAGCAATCCCCACGCTTTTTAAGACATTTATCCTTTTGTTTCGTAGAACGAGCACTACTGGGTTTTTTGACTTCATGGCGTGCCGCAGTTTTTGCAAAGTTCCCCCATAGCGCTGCTCAATGATTGTGGTTCCACGTTCGAGGAACTCGACGAACAGAGTAACACTGAAGTTGAAGGAGGTCATCATGCTAACGAAACTTGTGTGAGCTGTTTTTGACTTCTCTGGTGGTGGAGACGCTGGATGTTTCCACTATCGGTATTGCCGTTTGCCCTCAAACTGTCGGGATGCTTTCGGACGGAATCATCGTGTTGCACGATAGCGCCCGTCCCCACACTGCAAATTGGACGAAGGCTAAGCATCAGTGATTTGTAACTCTTCAGGCTTTCCCAGTGAGATCTTGACATGTGGAATAATCGGGTCTACTGCTGGATGTTTGTGTCGCTCTGGCACAATATTTCGGCCATGTAACTCGTTGCCTTCTTCAGGTGCTACCTGAGACTGCCGTATCCGAGGATCTTGTGCAGTATTTATGCCCAGAGGGCGCTGGGTGCTCTCTTTGCCGTCGGCGCCCGCCTGGCACTGCTTCTAATGTGTTGTCTCTTCCCCAGTGCTCCCTCGGACGTCCGCGCCCTATTTAGTCACCATCTGTGGCAGCTCTCTGAGGCCCGTCCTTTGTCAGGCGCTCCGTTCGCGGTCCGCGCCCGCCTGGCGCTGCTCCCGAGGTGTTGGCACTTCGCTGGTGCTCCGACGGTCGTCCGCGCTCGGCTCGTCCATCATCAGCGGTCGTGGTGGCTGTCAGTGGCCCGTCCCGCGTCGGGAGATGCGTTTGCGGTCCGCGCCCGTCTGGTGCTGCTCCTGCGGTGTCACAACTTCTTGAACAGTTTCTTGGTTCCTTTCGTTGGGCCCTGATAAGCTCCAGAGCCCCGGACTCCACACCGAGTTGAGCTGGTAACCGCTGTCTCGGTTTATTGGGTTGTCTGTGACCTTGATCTCGATGGCCTCCTTTATGACACTGTCCCAAAATCTTGGCGTCTGTGTCACAAGTTTGGTGTTGTTGTAGTCCATTGAGTGACCGAGCTCTAGACAGTGCTCCGCAATGGCAGATTTGGTTGCCTGTCCGAGTCTGGCGTGCCTCTGGTGTTCTTTGCACCTGACGACCACCGTCCTGGTTGCCTGGCAAATGTATGACTTTCCACACTGGCACGGGATGTTGTAAATGCCTGGTTTACGTAGCCCCAGGTAGTCCTTCACGCTCCCTAGCTTTGTCCCAATTTTGGAGGGTGGACAGAAGATACTCCTTATATCCGGCAGTAGACCCGATTATTCCACATGTCATTAGTGATTTGGTTGGGACACACTGCAACATCCTTCGTACAGCCGGGATCTTTGATAGTGCGATTTTCTCATCGTTGGTGAATTGAAGAAATACTTGTATGGACGTCAGTTTCAGTCGTTTAAGGAAGTGCAAGAGCAGGTGCGGTAGTGGATTCGTCTGCGGCCGGCCACGTTCAACGAAGTAGTAATTGATCATCTCCAAATGGGATAAACGTCTGAACGTGTGAGGTGATTACTTTTGAATGTAACTATTCCATGATTCCGTTATGGTGGGCGTTCGGTTTCATTTGACAGCCCCTCATACAAGAACTTGCTGGACTGAAAGACAAACGAATGAGATAGTTATACAAAAAATAGGAGAGATGAATTAACTACTGAAGTTACAGCCAACGCAAAGAATAAGACAGTTAACTAGACGTATATTCTTCTAAAAATCATTTTCTCAGGCAAGAGCGTAGCGAAGAAAACTAGGGGACAAACGAGAACATCCTATTTACACTCCTGGAAATGGAAAAAAGAACACATTGACACCGGTGTGTCAGACCCACCATACTTGCTCCGGACACTGCGAGAGGGCTGTACAAGCAATGATCACACGCACGGCACAGCGGACACACCAGGAACCGCGGTGTTGGCCGTCGAATGGCGCTAGCTGCGCAGCATTTGTGCACCGCCGCCGTCAGTGTCAGCCGGTTTGCCGTGGCATACGGAGCTCCATCGCAGTCTTTAACACTGGTAGCATGCCGCGACAGCGTGGACGTGAACCGTATGTGCAGTTGACGGACTTTGAGCGAGGGCGTATAGTGGGCATGCGGGAGGCCGGGTGGACGTACCGCCGAATTGCTCAACACGTGGGGCGTGAGGTCTCCACAGTACATCGATGTTGTCGCCAGTGGTCGGCGGAAGGTGCACGTGCCCGTCGACCTGGCACCGGACCGCAGCGACGCACGGATGCACGCCAAGACCGTAGGATCCTACGCAGTGCCGTAGGGGACCGCACCGCCACTTCCCAGCAAATTAGGGACACTGTTGCTCCTGGGGTATCGGCGAGGACCATTCGCAACCGTCTCCATGAAGCTGGGCTACGGTCCCGCACACCGTTAGGCCGTCTTCCGCTCACGCCCTAACATCGTGCAGCCCGCCTCCAGTGGTGTCGCGACAGGCGTGAATGGAGGGACGAATGGAGACGTGTCGTCTTCAGCGATGAGAGTCGCTTCTGCCTTGGTGCCAATGATGGTCGTATGCGTGTTTGGCGCCGTGCAGGTGAGTGCCACGATCAGGACTGCATACGACCGAGGCACACAGGGCCAACACCCGGCATCATGGTGTGGGGAGCGATCTCCTACACTGGCCGTACACCACTGGTGATCGTCGAGGGGCCACTGAATAGTGCACGGTACATCCAAACCGTCATCGAACCCATCGTTCTACCATTCCTAGACCGTCAAGGGAACTTGCTGTTCCAACAGGACAATGCACGTCCGCATGTATACCGTGCCACCCAACGTGCTCTAGAAGGTGTAAGTCAACTACCCTGGCCAGCAAGATCTCCGGATCTGTCCCCCATTGAGCATGTTTGGGACTGGATGAAGCGTCGTCTCACGCGGTCTGCACGTCCAGCACGAACGCTGGTCCAACTGAGGCGCCAGGTGGAAATGGCATGGCAAGCCGTTCCACAGGACTACATCCAGCATCTCTACGATCGTGTCCATGGGAGAATAGCAGCCTGCATTGCTGCGAAAGGTGGATATACACTGTACTAGTGCCGACATTGTGCATGCTCTGTTGCCTGTGTCTATGTGCCTGTGGTTCTGTCAGTGTGATCATGTGATGTATCTGACCCCAGGAATGTGTCAATAAAGTTTCCCCTTCCTGGGACAATGAATTCACGGTGTTCTTATTTCAATTTCCAGGAGTATAGAAACTATGATCAGTGAGATTGGATGTTCTTCGTACATGTAGATGAAGAACAGTGCTGAAGAGAAAATGGCTGTGGCTTCAGAGACAAGGCTTAACGTTTGGAAAGAAGAAGAAGAAGAAGAAAGCTGAATGCTGTGCTCTAGATGTCTCTGTGACATTGTATTTCAACAATAGAACGCAACACCGCATGGTGCTCGCGCTATTCTGATCCACCTCGACAGAGAGGGAGATCAGCTGTTGCTCTGAGCAACACGTTCTGACCTCTCAACAACTGAAAACATCTGTTTATGGGATGATGAGAGGCCGGCAAGCCACAACTCGCCAGCCACTGCGATTATGAACTCTGGCACAGAGAGCATGGAATGTCGTACCCGTATCCGTCATCCAAGCTATCCACCCGTGGTTAGGACCACTATTTTTACCAGAGGCGACGGCTGAGCATCATACACACCCCCAGATTACCTACAAATTTTATCATCTTCCTAATACTATGTATAGGCACAGTAAGTAAAATTTCGTAATTTCCTATCCTTCCCGATGTTGCAGTTTTAGTGGCCAGAGATGAACGAGGTGCTATCCAAAATTTTCGGGACTGGTGCTGCCACATGTTGAAAACCTTACTTTTGGACTAATGGTCACGAACACCCTCGAAGTAGTTCCCATCCGCACGTACACGCCGGTCCCAGCGCTTCTGCCACTGGTCAAACGTTTTCTGGAAGTCCTGTTCTTTGAGGGTGTTTATCACCGCCAGCGAAGCTTCTTGAATCCTCTTTAGAGGGTCGAACCGACGGCCTTTCAACTTGAGTTTCAGCTTTGGGAATAGCGCGAAGTCGCAAGGTGCCAAATCGGGCGAGTACGGTGGGTGGGGTACAAACGCCATGTTGTTTTTTGCCAAAAAGGTCCTGGTGGGCAAGGACGTGTGACAGGACGCTTTGTCGGGATGCAGCAGCCAGTTCCCAGCGAAAAGAGTACAGAACGGCGATCCGAGCCGTGCACTCGAGTCCTTATGCCTTTTTTTTTTCAATCTTTATTTTACACTGCAAATAAAGCTTCTACCGGTGTTCCAGGCACATCAGTATTTTCTCTTGCACTGCCAGACATTTTCCGGTGACTCGATACTTTTCGCAGTATTCTTACTGAGTTCTCACAATATTCTTGAAAAATTCGCTTTACTCGGTCGACAGCTAGCAAGCGAATTAATTCCACAGCAGTAACGCTTTATGACATGACGGCAGCTCGATGGCCAAAAATGAAACTAAGGGAATACAAAGTCCCGTACGTTTTAATTACAATTCTTTCTTGGAATATTATTTACAGAGTTCTCGCGGACGCTTTAATTTCAATACTTTCTCGGAAATTTATTTTGAAGCCCTAATTTTTCTTTGCCTGGCTTTTCATTCCTTTTAAGAAAATGTTAATAAACACAATATACTGAGACTTATTTCGGTTTATTTCCAGTGTAAATAACATAAAAAATTAAATCTAAAAGAAAAAAAAGATTCCCCGTAGGGACTCGATTACACAACACTCGGGTTACCGTTCTGTAATTTCTACTTGCCTCATCTACTGCGTGGGAACCATGATACAACATAAATGGTTCATTCCATATCCAGAAAATGCTTTTTTTCAACGCTTGGCCGACTGAAGTTCCCGTTTCTGTCACTTTGATTTCTGTCCTAGCCTTGCAAGTGCCATAAATTTGGAGGAAATCGGTGATGACGGGTAGGCGCGGCCTCCATTTCAGTATAAACAGTGAGTGCGGTTGCGGGAAGCCCCTGTTGTTAGGCTTCACAGTGTAGCGCCTCGGTCCAGCACAATGCAGCCCTGCGCCTTCCATCAGACAGTTACTTCCTCGACAACGCATGCGAGAGGCACGACACCAATTTACGTTCTCCATTTGGGCTCTTTGTGTTTCCTGTAAATCCTTTCAGGAGAATACTGGTGTCTTTCCTTCACGAGATCCACGTCCAGTTTCCTTCTCCAATCTAGTTCTCCGACTGTAAAGTAATCAAGGTCGACAAGATATGACGATGCTATCTAGCATTCCGTCCGTTTTGTTTGCCTCCTTACGGAACTGTGCCTGTTTAGTGTACGAGGATAGTCATAATGTTTTAGTTATCATCTCGAAAAATTAAAGCGCGGTAATTTGTTATTGTTGTTCCTGGCACATACTAACTTCGCGCGCCAAAGCACTGTGGTACGCCGCTACAGTAGTCAGACCAAAAGGGCACAGTTCATTGATAAAGTGGACTGTAGCGCGCAATTTGTTTTCTGCATTTGATGGGGAACAGCGGTTCAACAAATGATTCTCACATAGTGGAAGAGTACAGCAACAATTTAGCATCATATTAGATAATGGTTAGCTGCGCAGATTTACAGTATACTCAGACAAGACTGAACGATGAAGAACGAATCGGCGGTCTGTTGTATTCACTACGTCCACTTGGTTTCAAACATACTTATGTAGCGGGAAGAGAACTCCATACTACCGAAGTGGTTGCTGTTGTCAGGTGGCCTGCTTGCATGCAGCAACAACACGCATTCGTCACTGTGCCAAATAGGGTTAGGCAATAGCTCTGGAAAAAATTATGGCAACAAATACTAGCAGTTTACAATGATTTATTGATGGTTTTACAATACTCAGTTGCGCTATGAAAACTGCGTGTAGCAACATACACGGTCCACATTAATGTGACCACCCCCTATGTTCGACGTCAGCGTGCAATAACCACTCACAGACGGAAGGCGGCAGCGCCAGAGTGGAGGTTAACAACGTGTATCGGGACGGGGAGGAAGCGAAAACAGTGCAGTCGTTGTCGCAATGCGGAAACGGAGCGACTTATCTGGCGTTCAAAAGGGCCAAGGGCAGATGCCTTTCCAAAATTCTAACCTTCTGCGTGGTGTCTGTCTGCTCTATGTCGTGTCTCCCTAGCACTTTCGCGCAACGACACTCTGAGCGTGTTTTTTAGAGATTTGACTAGTTTAAACCTGGGACCTGTTGCTGGTAAGGAGACGCCAGACCACACATGACATGTAGAGTTCAGAAGAGTTGAGTGAGACTAGCGATGATATAATCAAATACTTAATAATTTCAGCGTCAGCTCCACTGCACTCCCTGTAAAAGAATCTTAATACTAACTAAATTTAGTGGAAGGGGTTCAAGGCTTTCCTATTTTTAGTTAGCTGGTAAAATAACGTCGAAAAAGCAGTTAAGTTTACCACTGGAAATTGTATTTCACTCATAAAACATTGTTTATAAATTGCACTATTGATAAAAGGAAATGTTTTAATACAGGATGATAAAAACCAACTGCGTTCAACAATAATGTGAACGAATATTCCCTGAACGGGTTTCCAAGTTCTACAATGGATCAAAGGATGACCTATGCCATATCACATCTATAATCTAGGTTTAAATTGAGTTGCACAAAAGAAAAAACTATCAAAATGGTCTACAGTGATCCTCAATTATCTTTAATTAGTTATCTAACTTGTCGTAAATTACAGTGGCTGATGTGGCTCCTCAATAATTATATAACAGAAAAATCATCGCATTTCAGATTTTAACTTACGTAGCAAATGTGAATACCATGAGCTTCAATTGACGATCGACACTAGTATTACGTAAAAAGGGGATGTAACAGATGAGACTTCTGCAGTTCTGAGTGAAGCCTTATGCGCTCAAAAATGCGGCATCGTGTACGTTCATTACCTTGTCGGTGTTCGTCAGGGGGCGGCGGACAGCACAGCTCCGTCCAGCTCGCACTCTCGGAAGCAACTCGCTCTTAACTTCTCCTTACTGCAATTTACCGAAGTTGGTTTAAAAAGAAACTATCTGGCTGTGTTTTCACCTGACCAATCAGGGTCTCAATGTTAACCTTAATATCCGCCTACAAAAATTCTGTCTATCCAATGAGAAGCGTTATACTTTTCGTGCTGGAGCAATGTTTTTAAAGTTTGCAACGTAACAGAGGCGTGAAAAAGTCTCACGCTAAAACATGCAGCTGGTGTGGCCCTTTTAGTGTTATCGTAAGATCTATACTGTTCTTATGGAGGGCTCTATCTTTTAACATGGGCTGGGGGGTGGTCCTGTCTGTTAGCTGGCGGCGTGGGTGTCTGTCCCTTTTCGTAGGGCCTTCTAGCTTAACACGGTTCTGCTCTCGGCTTCTGTTCTCGTTTCTCCCCTCGGAACTGCGTCTGTCTCACGGCGGGAAGGTATGACATGCATTTAGGCATTCTTGTGTTGGTCTGTGGTATTCCATTTGCTCACTCGTTACTCGTATTACTTTCGTTAATTTAATGTCACGATTTATTCGGAGCTATGTGACATACTACTGGATTTGCTTATCATGTCAGCGTTTTCGTGGAAGGTGTTGGATTTGCCTGACACCTTACAAAATGAATAACTTTGTTTCGTGTGCCACCGTGGTTAATGTACACCGTACATGGCAAAATGGCGCTATCCAAGACCAGCACCGAGGAAACTGTTGTACACCATGGGCCATGGGGGACAGGGGTGAATGACAGCTTGAGAGACGTGAAGGGGTGAATAGAGGTGCTGAGCAACTGACTGTCCAGGTGAACCAAGAGGCTCCAACAGTGTCTCCTCAACGACAGATCAGCGAACGTTGACGTGTATGGGCCTCTGCAGCAGGTGACTGGTTCACGCACTCATGCTGACCACTGTTCATCGGCGTCGAAGGTTGGAATTTGTGCCATTACCGCAACTGGACGTCCACTGGACGAAGACAGGTGGCCTTTTCTGATGGATCACGTTTTATGCTCCATCGTACAGACGGCTGTTGGCGTGTAATGTGTGAAACGTCTGGAAGCAAACAGCCTGAAACAATCTCCGGAAGGATCCAGACCAGAGCAGGGGGCGTCACGCTCTGAGGAATATGGGAGTGGCATTCCCTTGTCATTTTGGAACACGCACTGTATCAACACAAGCATGTATCTCTTCTTGATGGCCGGGTCGACTCGTACATGAAGTTTGTTTTTCCGAGATACAAAGGTCGTTCAAAAAGTTTTGCACAGTCGTCTCTAATATTTTTTATTTTTTTGCAGGAGGAGAATGGCATTTTTTGTGAACATACTTGAAACATTTAGCTATAAGTTGGTGTATAAAAGTATGTTCTTTTATATATAGGTGAGCCATAATGGACCGTGAAGTAAATATCAGGTTGCGACAACTGTCGGTGATGGAGTACCTCTTCAAGACCGGCGATGACTCTGCCACATTGATTCACAGGAAGTTGTTTAGGGGGAGGACACAATGGATCGCAGCAGTATCCAGCGGTGGTTGCAGAGGTTTAATGAAGGTGATTTCTCTCTGCTGAAGAATCCACGATGCGGTAGAACATCGACGGCAGTGAGTGATGTGAATAAGGAGACCATTGATCAGATCATCCAAAATTACCGTTACTGTTTGTCACTGGACAAGCTGCGACGTGCCATCAAGACCCATAGACCACATCTTCAGGGTCAGCTCATCAGACTACACCATGACAATGCCAAACCCCATACAGCCCTTATGACGCAGGAGAAAATCACGAAAAATGGGTTGGAAAATTGTTCCTCATCCTCGCTACAATCTGGACTTGCTCAGTCTGATTTTTACCTCTTTGGTCGTCTGACAGCCCACCTGTGCAGTAAAACATTTGATAGAAACACCTTATTTCTTGTGTCAAGCGATGGTGTAAAAGTCAATCCCCAGAATTTTATCAAAGTGCATTTACATCATGGAAAGAACCGAAACTTCCTGGCAGATTAAAACTGTGTGCCCGACCGAGACTCGAACTCGGGACCTTTGCCTTTCGCGGGCAAGTGCTCTACCAACTGAGCTACCGAAGCACGACTCACGCCCGGTACTCACAGCTTTACTTCTGCCACTACCTCGTCTCCTACCTTTCTTTCAGGAGTGCTAGTTCTGCAGGGTTTGCAGGAGAGCTTCTGTAAAGTTTGGAAGGTAGGAGACGAGGTACTGGCAGAAGTAAAGCTGTGAGTACCGGGCGTGAGTCGTGCTTCGGTAGCTCAGTTGGTAGAGCACTTGCCAGCGAAAGGCAAAGGTCCCGAGTTCGAGTTTCGGTCGGGCACACAGTTTTAATCTGCCAGGAAGTTTCATATCAGCGCACAATCCGCTGCAGAGTGAAAATCTCATTCATGGAAAGAACGTTGGTTCACATGCGGCACAGCTGAAGGTGGCTACATTGAGTAGGCTCAATGTATAGCTAAATGTTCCAAGTATGTTCACAAAAGATTTCATTCTCCTCCTGCACAAAATAAAAAAAATAGAGACGACTGTGGAAAACTTTTTGAACGCCCTTTGAACGTTGGCATCTACCAGCAGAAAAATGCAACGTGTTACACAGATTTTAGTGTATGTTCGTGGTTCTAAGAGCACCAGAATGAGTTAATCGTACTCCACTTGTCACCAGACTCCCCCAATTTAAACCCAATCGAGAATATGTGGGCTCATCTTGATCAGGCTGTTGGCACCATAGGTCGTCAACCGCAAAACCTAACTCAACTGGCCAAGGCACTGAAGTCAGCATGGCTCCACATCAGCTGTCGGCTCCTGTGCTGGCGTAAGCTGCCGCCTGCACGCCGGTCGGCAAAGACGAAGCGCGAAGATCGATTAGTAGGCGCTGGATCAAGTGCACCTATCACAAGAGAGGCCAGAGACATACCAACAAGCAATACGCTGCCAACACCCTCTCGACAGCATGTATTTAGGCCGCCGCCGCTGACCGGAGGGCCCCACCCACTCACTTACTCAATCATCCCGTTTGGCGACTGTCAGTTTACTAGCAGAGAGGGTTTAGTTCGTCACAGGCTACGACAGTACATAGCCACGAGATTACTGACTATAGCGGGACTAGTTTACTTCAACCAGAATTGTACTTACTAGCAGTATGAAATTAAAGTTTGTAATAGCAAGATTACCGATACTGACATCGGTCTGTAAGAGGACTATTACTGATGAGCTTGTCCCACAAAACATGGGCTCTATTCAAGTTAAGTAAATGGTTCCAGTTCATGTAAATAAAGAGCCATATTAATCCACGTGTGCATTTGTGTTATAGAAAGAGGATACCAGCACCTATAACAACATCCCCTCCCTTGCTTCCTTGCGGTACAAGACCTTACTGTGGTGAATAAGAATAATCTAGTAGCGATCGGAGATAACCAACTTGGCCAAAGACTTTGCCTGGCGCTCTTGTGTTTTAACTTGCGGGAGTGATCATGCTCAAGCGTTTCTATTTCCTAATTTGCTGTTGTGTTCTTGCACGTATTCCAGGAGGGGAGCCGCAGGACTAATCAAATTTCCCTTTTCAGAGATTTTCCTTGCTTTTTGATACAACATATTTGTGTAAACCATGAATTCCCCACCCCGCACCGTCCCCTGCCCCCGCACCTCATCCACAAACGGCCAATGTGATGGATCTAACAAAAGCTTTTCAGTTTCAGAACCAACAAACTGCTACCTCACTGACGACGGTGCAACAGCTACTGGCTGCACAATCTGCGTCGGCCGCACAACCGCAACCGACCAACCAGCCGTCCCAACAAGTGCCGCCGACCAGTATACCACCGTTCCGGCAAGTTAAGGAAACAGAAGAAGAATGGATTGAACACCTGATTCAGTTCACAACACATTGTCAAGTTCACCGTGTTCAAGGTACTGAAAGTTACAACACTTCCTTTCGATTGCGGGGTCCCCAGTGTTGAGGTTAATACAAAAGCTACTCCTAGCCGCGTCTCCCGTCGAACTCGACTATGACCAAGTAATCACTGCATTGCTATGACCAGCAGGTCCCAGTAACTGCAGCTGGAAATGTTCTTTCACTTGCAGAAAAAGCGGGAACAGATGTACCGCCAATGGTACACAGAATTAACGGGCATCACTAGGAAGTGTAAATTTAGTGTAGTTGTTACAACTTTTACATTGTTTTAATGATGCGTGATCCAATAACTTTCACTGCCCCAAACAGAAGAATACGGGAACAGATCTTGAAGTACTCTGATCTTCACTTCCCCAAGTACCGAAAATCGTTGAGCAATATGACTTGGGTGCTATAGCCGCGTATAAGTTTGACCAGGCCCCAATTTGTCGAGTCGAGTCGCCCCTTGTTCGCGACCGTCCCAAGCAGCCACAACAACGAATGCATACACAGCCATGCGGGCAACCACGTAGACATGTAAACAGGCCTGTGAATTTAGTGAAGTCTTGCCTCAGATGTTTTGCTCCCCATAAACGCCATAAAAGACAGGATTACCCATCACGTAACGCAACGTGTGGAGAAAAAGCCATGTCCAAGCAGTTTGTGGCCGCTCCCAGAAAGAAAAAAAAAATCAGGCTTCTGCAGATGCAGTGAACGCTGTGTTTTCAAAACTACAACAGGTTCTGACAAAGTAACATTAAGTAAGTGCGTCCTTCTCGCCCTAATGCTGTGCATCGACGTTCTAACAAACTATTTGTCTTATTACGAAATGCTGGCCGTCGTGTGAACTTTCAGTTAGAAACAGGTGCCTCAGTAACTTTGTTCAAACGTGTCACGTATGAACAGTTAGGCTCATCACGCCTTCCTAAATCTAGCAAGCACCTCACCGCTTACAAAGGACAGGAAATTTCAGTGCTTGGGCAGTGTAGTTTGCCTGCCACTTACAAATCTCACATTAGGGCAGTGAATTTTAGTGTTGAAATCAAGAGACAGCGAAACATATTCGGTTTAGGTGACCTTGATTTCCAGAATGAGATTTTCACTCTGCAGCGAAGTGTGCGCTGATATGAAACTTCCTAGCAGATTAAAACTGTGTGCCCGACCGAGATTCGAACTCGGAACCTTTGCCTTTGGCGGGCAAGTGCTCTACCATCTGAGCTACCGAAGCACGACTCACGCCCAGTCTCACAGCTTTACTTCTGCCAGTATCTCGTCTCGTACCTTCCAAACTTTACAGAAGCTCTCCTGCGAACCTTGCAGAACTAGCACTCCTGAAAGAAAGGATATTGGGGAGACATGGTCCCGAGTTCAAGTCTCGGTCGGGCACACAGTTTTAATCTGCCAGGAAGTTTCATATCAGCGCACACTCCGCTGCAGAGTGAAAATCTCATTCTGGAAACATCCCCCAGGCTGTGGCTAAGCCATGTCTCTGCAATATCCTTTCTTTCAGGAGTGCTAGTTCTGCAAGGTTAGCAGGAGAGCTTCTGTAAAGTTTGGAAGGTAGGAGACGAGATACTAGCAGAAGTAAAGCTGTGAGACCGGGCGTGAGTCGTGCTTCGGTAGCTCAGATGGTAGAGCACTTGCCCGCGAAAGGCAAAGGTCCCGATTTCGAGTCTCGGTCGGGCACACAGTTGTGACCTTGATTTGTTAGGACTTAGCATCCAAGACAATTTACTTTCAGTGTCTGCTTTTGAACCAAAAGACTTGCTTAATGAATACCCTGAACCATTTCCAGAAGGAATGGGAAAAGCTAATAACTTTGTAGCGTATGTTACATTGAAAGAAAATGCAGAGTCTAAGTTTTTCCTGGCCCGCCCTGTTCTAACTGCTTTAAGAGACAAAGTAGCCAGTGAATTGGAAGATAATGGTGTAATTGCTCCCATTCAAGCTTGTCAATGGGCAAGTCCTCTCCTTTCGTTGCCTAACCCTTCTAGTCGCATTCGCGTTTGTGTTGACTTCAAGTCTACAGTCAACTCGCAGACTGTAGTAGGCACTAATCCGTTACTCGCCCTGAGGAACTCATTGACAGGCTTGGTGCAGGAAATTACTTTTCTAAGACAGATTTGAGTGATGCCTACTTTCAAATTCCATTGGATGAAGAATCACAGAGTGTTTGTTGTAAATACACACTTAGGACTGTTCAAGTATTTGCGTTTGCCCTTCGGCAGTGCTTCCGCACCCGCCATTATTCGACGTTACCTGGAACAGCTGACGGCAAAAGTGATATTTTGTTCAAACTACCTTGACGATATTGTCGTCTCAGGTCGTACACCAGAGGAACACATTGCCAATTTGAGTGCTCTTTATCGAGTGTTGTCAGAAGCAGGACTCAAGTGTCGTCTCGAAAAGTGTGACTTTTTTTCAAACTGAACTACAGTACTTAGATCATGTGATAAACAGTCAGGGTGTTCAACCCCTCCAATCTCATTTGCTTGCAATCTGTGACCTGCCTGTTCCTCCCAAAGTGTGAGAAGTGCAGTCAGTACTAGGCAAGATGACATACTGCACTCGGTTCATACCGAATGCCGCTCAGATCGCGGCTCCATTACATCGCATGCGTCACAAAAATATACCTTTCGTGTTGTCTAAAGACTGTCAAAACGCATTTCAGGAACTCAAAAATGCTTTGCTTAGTGACAGAAGTTTAGTGCATTTTGACCCCGCCAAGACAGTAGTTTTGCAAGTCGACGCTTCTTCCTATGGAATCGGCGCTATGCTTTCGTACTGAATTGGTGCACAAGGCAGACCTATTGTTTTTGCCTCAAAAATTTTAACTGAGACTCAGTGCAATTATTCTCAAATAGAAAAAGAGGCTCTCGCTATTGTGTATGGTGTGACGAAATTCCAGATCTATTTGTTCGGTCGCGAGTCCTCTTTAGTGACAGATCACAAGACTTTGCAGTCCTTCATAGTCGGCGCACGATCGATGGGACACAGCATCTCCGACATAGCGATGAAGTGGAGATTTTCCCGTACGACCATTTCACGAGTGTACCGTGAATATCAGGAATCCAGTAAAACAGCAAATCTGCGACATCCTTGCAGCCGAAAATAGATCCTGCAAGAAAGGGACCAACGACGAATCAAGAGACTCGTGCAACGTGACAGATGTGCAATCCTTCCGCAAAATTGTTGCATATTTCAGTGCTGGGCCATCAAAAAGTGTCAGTGTGTGAACCATTCAACGAAACATCATCGATATGGGCTTTCGGATCCGAAGGCCCACTCGTGTACCCTTGATGATTGCACGACACCAAGCTTAACACCTCGCCTGGGCCCGTCAACACCAACATTGGACTGTTGATGGCTGGTAACGTGTTGCCTGCTCGGAAGAGTCTCGTTTCAAATTGTATCGAGCGGATGGACGTGTACGGGTATGGAGACAACCTCATGGATCCATCGACCCTGCGTGTCAGCAGGGGACTGTTCATGTTGATGGAGGCTCTGTAATGGTATGGGGCGTGTGGAGTTGGAGAATATGGGACCCCTGATACGTTTAGATACATCTCTTACTGGTGACACGCACATAAGCATCCTGTCTGGTCACTTGCACCCATTCACGTCCATTATGATTCCGACAGACTTGGGCAATTCCAGCAGGACAATACGACACCTCACACGACTAGAATTGCTACAGAGTGGCTCCAGGAACACTCTTCTGAGTTTAAACACTTCCGCTGGCCACCAAACTCCGCAGACATGAAGATTATTGAGAATGTCTGGGATGCCTTGCAACGTGCTGTTCAGAAGAGATCTCCAGCTCCTCGTACACTTACGGAATTGTGAACAACCTTGCACGATTCATGGTATCAGTTCCTTCCAGCACTACTTCAGACATTAGTCGAGTCCACGTCACGTCGTGTTGCGGCGCTTCTGCGTGCTGGCGGGGGCCCTTCAGATGTACCGGTTTCTTAGTCTCTTCATTTTATTATTGTTCATTTAGTGGGCACTGATCTTGTCTAGAAATCTTAGACCTTGCTGCTTAATAAGGTTATTTAATAAAACTGTTTACTGAGGGCTGCTGTCGTGCGTGCCCTTCCATTTTCAAAACTAGTTGTTTGTTGTTTTTTCAGTTCATTTAGTGGTTACCGATTCCCACAAAAAAAGAAAACCGTAACGGGTTGTGTAACACGACCGGCTACTATTAAAATTAGTGACATACCGATAACGTTATTCCTGTTAAAGGACTTTTATTTTTTTGTGACCGTGACAGAGTGTACTGATAAGATATCGGACTAAATTTGCTTGTTCTTGTGGTACTCAACAATATTTCGTTTTGCATTCCTCGATTTCTGTTACTACAATATTTTCTTAGGTATGTTATAATCCGCAGGTTCTTTCTTTCTTGGTCCTGTGTTTACTTCCGGCTCTTGTTTTGAAGTTGCCTCGTCGGGTGGTATTAAACAGCATTTCTTCACGCCTTCCTCGATTCCTGTTACTTCAATATATTATTCATCCTAACTATCTCCTATATCTGATAATTCTGGGTCACTGTTCAGTTCTAACAGAAACGCTTTTCTTAGGATCACGTTAATGTCCTCATCGAGTCTTAAATACTCAAGGTCACGGTTTTTTCCTAACATTGGTAGTTACCTTTCTGTCACAGCAGTTTCTTCGTCTGAGCTCTCATTTTCATCGGCTCTAATGACGTCTAACTTTACTTCGTATTTTGTGTATTCAGCGTAAACTCCGATAATTCGTAAACAATCGTCTGTATCTACGTCTTCCGCCTGTGGAGCGGTGGATAAAAAATTATTAATTAATGCAGTCTTATTCACGCGAGCCTGGCAACTAATTTTGTGGTCAGCCAGAAAGCGAAGGGAAACATACTGAATTTAGTTTCCAGTCTGCACGTAAACATTCTGGTCCAGCTCACTGATAGAAAGTTTCTACTCTCCTACTTCTTTTTGCGGGATCAGGACTACGGTTTTAAGTAAAAGTATAAAGTTCCAGTCAAAATTTATATTACGTAAAGTTTCTCACAGATAACACTTAGAAATTCACTATTGCCAATTTAAAGCAAGTCTTTCTATTCTAACAACAAGTTTAGCAGTTCAGAGGCGACCTTTACGGTACGTTCCTACCAGATTGTCTTTCGAGCTGACTAAAATTACTGAAACGAAATTTTGCAATAAATGTTCAAAATTAATGCTCGCCATAAAAGTGGAATTAAAGTCACCACTTGCCACGCGGAACTGTAATTCACACGGACGGCACACTGACAGTTACTCGTACTTTGGCGAAATCTAAGCGATTCAGGACGGTGTACAGTCCTCGTGACTTCACTATTAGTTTTTACTGCAAAATACGCGCTTTGTCACAGTTCGGCTCTGACGTCATCCGAGGCAGCAGAGCGCGATCCGACGTTTAACAGACGTGGATATTACAGTAGCTGAATGCGAGGTGAGCTTTCCTATTGCCTCTCGGGCTGTATTTATATAGGTGCCGGAGCGGACGGCTGAGGGAACATCTGTTGTCTACGGCTATCTGCATACTGCAGCAGCCTCCGAACGACCACTTTGTCAGGCACACAAACTTTAATAATATAGTTAAAAACTACTTCAGAAACCTCTTAATTTTTATTTGTATTCAGTTAAGTTGTTTGAAATCACCGAAAACGTTTCAGCTCGCTAGAATGAACACTTTGCCTTCTAGAATTTTTATAGCGGAACGTACGGTAGATCGTTACCTCTGAACCATACCTTCAGTAACACTTATATCGGCTGTTATTAATACTACAACTCTCAAATTTGGTATAGCTTTATCATTTGGGATGTTTTATCATTCGCTTTAATCAAAACTCTCTTATCATTACAATTACAGGTACTTAATCTACTACGATTGGGTATACTTTGGTTACAAAATTGATTTTTTACTTAATTGCTCAAAAACTATAAGAGGTATCTTAACGTGGTCTTTCAGTTACTATTTTTTTGATGAACTGAAGCATAAAACAAATTTTCATGTTTCTTAGTCCGTTATTTAGCGCCTGTGATTATTCCTAAAAACGTGGTTCCGGTGTTAATTTGGAAACCTGCACCACTTATTTATGAGTTCTAAACACACCTTCTGACCAAATTCTGGCTTTTTATCTTTATTATTTAGCACCACTTATTTTTCTCCTAAAATAACATTTTTACGTAAACTGTTAAGTCTAGAACATAAAGACTTTGAATTTGGAACATTATAACACTAAACTATATTTTAACAAAGTCTTAAACATAAATTTTGATTCTTAATTTCATACTTAATTGTGGTACAGTACTTGGGCGCTACTCGCAGACGCCGGCCGGTGTGGCCGAGCGGTTCTAGGCGCTTCAGTCTGGAACTAAGCGACCGCTATGGTCGCAAGTTCGAATCCTGCCTCGGGCGCGGAAGTGTGTGATGTCCTTAGGTTAGTTAGGTTTAAGTAGTTCAAAGTCCTAGGGCACTGATGACTTCAGATGTTAAGTCCCATAGTGCTCAGAGTCATTTTTTTTTTTTTTATTCGCAGACGCGTTATGGTGACGTGGCGCTACTGGCAGTGAACTGGGGTAAGTCCCTGCACACTCGCTCGCATCTGTATCTCACACACGATACAGCGCTTGCTTTGATTCACGCCTACTGACAACGGTTTGTTCTGCTGGCGATTCGTTAGTCAGAAGTGATTCGTCAGCAACGCTGAGGATTTCGTCTTCTTCCACTCTCCTCATTTCGACCGTATCCCTTTCCTTGCTATCAGGCCACGTGCTACTCTCGAAATCTCTTTTTCTCCCTTCACTACTACCTAAGCGTTTGGTCGCGTAATATATTTTGAAATCCTCCCACCCGCACTGCTTTACCCTTTGGGACAGACCATTGTTCTGTTCACACCAACTAGTAATCCCTGACAACTCATTTTCGCAAATCTTACCGATATTCAAACTGTCGTCGGCGCTTTCTTCCTCGCCTACGAACGTCTTTACGTTTCCTCTTGCCCTGGTGTCGTTATCCGGCGAAGCAGGTGTATTGCAGTCTATTGTGATGCCCTCCTTCTGCCGTAACTGTAGCTTCCATACGAATAGCTAATCTGTCTGATGTGTTCTTTACTGGCGTGCTCCCTGTCCGCACGCTAGTATACATACACTACTGGCCATTAAAATTGCTACACCAAGAAGAAATGCAGATGATAAACGGGTATTCACTGACCAAACATATTATACTGGAACTGACATGTCATCACATTTTCACGCTATTTGGGTGCATAGATCCTGAGAAATCAGTACCAAGAAAAACTAGCTCTGGACGTAATAACGGCCTTGATACGCCTGGGCATTGAGTCAGAGCTTGGATGGCGTGTACAGGTACAGCTACCCATACACGATACCACACTTCATCAAGAGTAGTGACTGGCGTATTGTGACGAGCCAGTTGCTCGGCCACCATTGACCACACGTTTTCAATTGGTGAGAAATCTGGAGAATGTGCTGGCAATGGCAGCAGTCGAACATTTTCTGTATCCAGGAAGGCCAGTACAGGACCTGCAACATGCGGTCGTGCATTATCCTGCTAAAATGTAGGGTTTCGCAGGGATCGAATGAAGGGTAGAGCCACGGGTCGTAACACATCTGAAATGTAACGTCCACTGTTCAAAGTGCCGTCAATGCGAACAAGAGATGACCGAGACGTGTAACCAATGGCATCCCGTACCATCACGCCTGGTGATACGCCAGTGTGGCGATGACAAATACACGCTTCCAATGTGCGTTCACCGCGATGTCGCTAAACACGGATGCGACCGTCATGATGCTGTAAACATAACCTGGATTCATCCGAAAAAATGACGTTTTGCCATTCGTGCACCCAGGTTCGTCGTTGAGTACACCATCGCAGGCGCTCCTGTCTGTGATGCAGCGTCAAGGGTAACCGCAGCCATGTCAATGCTGCTGAAAACGTCGTCGAACTGTTCGTGCAGATTGTTGTTGTCTTGCAAACGTCTCCATCTGTTGACTCGGGGATAGAGACACAGCTGAACGATCCGTTACAGCCATACGGATAAGATGCCTGTCATCTCGAGTGCTAGTGATACGACGCCGTTGGGATCCAGCACGGCGTTCCGTATTACCCTCCTGAACCCATCGATTCCATATTCTGCTAACAGTCATTGGATCTCGACCAACTCGAGCAGCAATGTCACGATACGATAAACCGCAATCGCGATAGGTTACAATCCGATCTTTATCAAAGTCGGAAACGTGATGGTACGCATCTCTCCTCCTTACACGAGGCATCACAACAACGTTTCATCAGGCAACACCGGTCAACTGTTGTTTGTGTATGAGAAATCGGTTGGAAACTTTCCTCATGTCAGCACGTTGTAGGTGTCGCCACCGGCGCCAACCTCGTGTGAAAGCTCTGAAAAGCTAATCATTTGCATATCACAGCATCTTCTTCCTGTCGGTTAAATTTCGCGTCTGTAGCACATCATCTTCGTGGTGTAGCAATTTTAATGGCCAGAAGTGTACTTTTTATCGCCTGCCTGCCGTGGCTCATTCCTGAACACCTGTCGCTTTGCTTTCAGTGTTCAAAAAGCGGCTTTTCCCTTGACGAGACAAATAGTTCTGTTAATTGAAGACGCCACGTGGAAAGGCATTCTTAAGCTTATTTCTTGGTAAAATACCGACCATACCATAACCACGAAACAAACGTATTACGAGCACTTAATGTCCAGTGACACGAAATTCCAATAAATCAATAAAGCAAACAATAGCAAATATTACTGGAATTTAGAAAGTAAACAGTAATTCATAGCCAGTATTAAATGGATACAAAAGCAGTAGTAGATCAAAGAGAACAGAACGAGACAGCACAGGCCGTACCGAGAAACTATATTGAGCCCGGTAGCTGTTACCGAAATGAACACACAGGTAGCGCCACAGAGCGACAATTGGCCTACGTGGAATAGCACGCCTACGTAAATGAACAGATTCATCTGATGAGGCCGTCACAAACCAAACAGGAATGAAAGGGCGCAACGAATGGGGGAAGCTTAGGGGGAAGATAATGATTAGGTAAATGAATCGCTTGATGTGTTCAGTACTTCGCAGAAAGAACCGATGAAATCACATGACGTGGAAGCAGAGGAGATTCAGTAGAGCAGGATAGTGAAAACCATTAAACGTGGACGACCTATTCGAACTTTTGTTTATACAAGTAAAAGATCAGAGTAAATCACAAATTAGTAGCATTAACAGTCAAATTAAGGCACAAGTTAGTGATCTTGATAATCAACTCAAAACACGAATAAGTAACCTTAATAATCACTGAAAGTACAAAATAGTAACCTTGAGAATCAAATGAAAACACGGGATATAAAGATCAGTAAACAGATCGAAAAAGTAGAGCCGGCCGGGGTGGCCGAGCGGTTCTAGGCGCTACAGTCTGGAACCGCGCGATTGTTACGGTCGCAGGTTCGAATCCTGCCTCGGGCATGGATGTGTGTGATGTCCTTAGGTTAGTTAGGTTTAAGTAGTTCTAAGTTCTAGGGGACTGATGACCTCAGAAGTTAAGTCCCATAGTGCTCAGAGCTATTTTAACCATTTTTTTGAAAAAGTAGACGAAAAAGTATGCGTTTTGAATACTGCATTCAAAGATACGAAACTCGAAATAAATACCATAAATACCATAAATACCAATGTGGCTACTATGCAGGAGCAGATCAATAATATCAACGAAAGGTTCGATTTAGAAACCATAAAGATCCGAGAAACGGTAGAACCTTTAGTAGTAACGAAAGTGGACGAAAAAGTTTTCGGTCTGAAAGCCGCAATGGTTAACTAATGTAGAAACATTTGAGAGAGACAGTGGTTGGTTCTGATAAAGAAACAAGCAAAAAGGTAATTTGGGGTTGGCTTGTTTGGCGGAGGACACCAGACAGCGAGGTCATCGGTCTCATCGGATTAGGGAAGAACGGGGAAGGAAGTCGGTCGTGCCCTTTCATAGGAACCTTCCCGGTATTTTCCTGGAGCGATTTAGGGAAATCACGGAAAACTTAAGTCAGGATGGCCGGACGCGGGATTGAACCGTCGTCCTCCCGAATGCGAGTCCAGTGTGCTAGCCACTGCGCCACATCGGTAAGTATTTGCGAATGAAAGTGTAACCTAAACACTTCACTAATTCAAAGCTAGATCTACGACCTTCAAAGAAAATAAAGACACAAGTCTAGTCGTATCAATGATAGGATGCCTCATAACAAACTATTAAAGGGTGAAGAACGCTTTGATCCTGTCAAAAGACATACTGGCTGGCATCCACTGGGATTTATGGAAAACTGCATTTGCATTTATGAAAAACTGCGATAGGATTTTTCCTGAATATTTGACAGATCAGGAAAAGCTTAAATTAATTACCAGTGCATTTGTAGGTGATGCTAAACGATGGAGAATAAATTTGAATACTGATCAGATGACATTTAATGAATTCAAACAAAAGTTTACCGAGGAACAGTAGTCATAACAGAAACAAAATGCCACAATGAGATTTTCACTCTGCAGCGGAGTGTGCGCTGGCATGAAACTTCCTGACAGTAAAACTGTGTGCCGGACCGAGATTCGAACTCGGAACCTTGGCCTTTCGCGGGAAAGTGCTTGGTAGAGCACTTTAGGGCGAAAGGAAAAGGTCCCGAGTTCGAGTCTCGGTACGGCACACAGATTTAATCTGTCAGGAAGTTTCAAAACCAAGACTGTTTATGGACAGATTCATAATGGTTAGATTATATGAAAATAGGGGCAGAAACTCTGTGAAAGATTTCTATGAATCCTGGTGCAGAAAACTGACACACTTAAGAAGTAGACGATCTGAATCGGAAAAACGCTTTTCTGAATTTTTAGAAAGAGTAGATGAGGATCATTGGAGAAGTAATTGTGATTATCGCCATAATAATAGCAACAGGATTAACCACAATGAGAGTTACCAAAATGATGGCGATAGGTATCGCGTTAATATCGTTCACCGAGGTGGGGCCAGAGGTCGAGATACTACAGCCGTTCGCGGAAGAGGATTTGCACCGCGACATTACCACGCCAGCATCAACGCAGAAAACTGAAGACCGCGTACGTTCTGGGCCAAACTAATGCGGACAGCTTTTCACGACCCAGACGTAAGAAACAATACCGGCGTAGACATGACGAATCTCATACTCGAGCAGCTAAAGAATGTCTTGCCACGTGGCGTCACGTATAACAGTTTTCAACTAACAGAACTATTTGTCCTGTCACGGGAAAAACCACGTGTAACACTACCGCCTACCATTAAAATTAGTGATATGTCGGTAACGTTATTTCTGTTAAAGAATTTGAATATTTTTGTGATCGTGACGGTGTTTAATGGTAAAATATTGGACTAATTTGGTTTCCCTAAAGATTTCTAATGGAAGGAAGCTGTAGAAAGACAAACGGGAATCGAAACAAGGTTCCATTAGTAATCACACTGTAATTACGTAAAAAGAAACGAGTATCAGCCTAATTAGGCAAAGCTTTACACAGTACTAGCTTGGTTTATAAAAAAGTTAACTACTGCAGTTGACTTTACTTGATACGTGTTCAAATGTTCGTGAATTCCTAAGGAACCAAATTGTTGAGGTCATCGGTCCCTAGACTTACACATTACTTAAACTAACTTATGCTAAGAACAACACACATACCCATACTCGGCGGGAGCTGCCGCGCAATCCGTGACATGGCGCCTCTAGCCGTGCGGCCACTCCGCGCGGCTTACTTGATACTGAACTGCTGTTTTGCAGATAAGACAAAAGACAGGAGCAAGTGATGTAGCAGTGATTTGACTCGAGCTACACAGGAGGATTATTAATTCATTTAGGCAACAACTGAGTCTCAACAACACTCACTATTTGTACATTACAGTAGGATGCTAGTGATAATTATAGGTAAATAATTACTAATGGTGGAGCACTACTGACTTGAACAAGAGATTCTTTTGTCAGTGTAATTATAGGAAATTATTACTATTGAAATAGTTAAGAAGTAATTGTATCTTTTGTGATGATTATTATTTGCATTCTCAAGGAATATTCACTTCCCTATATTATTTACCTCAAGTGGAACATATGATACCTGGACCTAATATAGTCTGAATGTTTGTAGCCAGCTCCTTATTCTTGATTGCTTTTATTGCGATATGACCTTTAAATCTGGATCAACTATTAGCATGGGGACCCAGAACGTAATCTTTCGATAGACTCAGATCGAGGCTGAACACTTTAGCCACAAATCAATATGGGAAACTCTTAACCACCTAACACATGAAACTGCAGACACTATTATTTCTATAAGAAAAATAGTTGAACTGAACACTTTAAATCTGCTCGTAGTAATTGTACTCTGATGTCCATTTATGAAAACTACGTGGAGCACTTCAAAATTTATGCTGAGTATGTATCTGTGCACCTTTCAACTTCACAAAGTTTATTAACTTTTGTTGAGAAAGGTAATTGCTCCTCAGTTCAGTAAAATACATAACTCGGATTTACCATAGCACTTGGGACACGACGCTGTCTAGGTAACCTACTATTAATAATATACGGTGGTTCTACATGAAGTTTCCATAACACAAAATTATTATTGAAAACGAAAACAGGTAACAAGTCAATGCAATTATATAGTGCTCGATTGATAATTTGAGATGAATGTGGAGGCACCACCGAACTCCTGTGCTATTCAAAAAAAGGCCGCAAAAGTATCCATGGATCTTCCTGTGTAACAAGCTCTGAAAATTCTCTTCTTAGCGTCGGATTTTCATAGTACGGAGCTAACCAAAGTATGTCATCAACAATAAGTCGAATTATTTCCGGATCTGAGGCTATATCATATAATCTTGTAGTCCTTATCTCCTCTTTTCAGTTCACAAAACGCGCACCCTTTGCCCGCTAGCCACCGACTGGCTCATGCCACACGGAAGCCTTGCAGTTCGTCCGCCAGATCCATCTTTTCTATTCCCGCCTAGCCAGTTCCGTTGCGCAGGGGCTTCCCATCAAGTTTTACATTATTACAAACGTACTTTTCCTATTTTACACAAGTTTACTTTCGAAAGTACATCCATAGATCTTATGACAACTGCAAAAATTATGATAAATAATGAAAAAAACATTAGCATCCAAGTTACATCAAAGAGCATGGTTATACAGAAGTCACATCAAGTAAGGACAGACAAAGAGGTTAAATAAAACCATTATAGGTCACATCGATAATAATGTTACAGTTGATTAATAAGATACACACACAAAAAAAAGTTTTGCATCACCCTGGTTCCCATGTTGACTGTGGATATTGTATCACAGAATCAGTCCCTTTGACTTTTCAGAGATGTAACTAAACCCGCCAAAGATGTCAACAACCATGCATGAAGTGTGACTATGAGACGGAGGGGGTCCGACAGCTGATCAGATCCAGTCATTCCACCAGGAAGGAGGTACACGGCTCGTGTTGTCTGTAGTTCAACCATATCGAGACAGTCAATATCGCGGTTCGATCGCATCCGCCTTGTTACATTTTACCAGGAAGGGCTCTCAACGAGGGAAGTGTCCAGGCGTCTCGGAGTGAGTCGAAGCGATGTTGTTCGGACTTGGAGGAGATACAGAGAGACGGGAACTGTCGATGACATGCCTGGCTCAGGCTGCCCAAGGGCTACTACTGCAGTGGATGACTGCTACTGCCGGCCGCTGTGGCCGAGCGGTTCTAGGTGCTTCAGTTCGGAACCGCGCTGCTGTTACGGTCGCATGTTCGAATCCTGCCTCGGGCATGGATGTGTGTCATGTCCTTAAGTCAGTTAGGTTTAAGTAGTTCTAAGTCTAAGGGACTGATGACCTCAGATGTTAAGTCCCATAGTGTTCAGAGCCATTTGAACCATTTGACCGCTACGTACGGATTATGGCTCGGAGGAACTCTGACAGCAACGCCAACATGTTGAATAATGCTTTTCGTGCACCCACAGGACGTCGTGTTACGACTCAAACTGTGCGCAATAGGCTGCATGCCGAATGGATCACTCAGGATTGGCATCACGACCTCTTCACCGATGTGTGTCGCGTATGCCTGCAACCAAACAATCGTCGGAGACGTGTTTGGAGGCAACCCGGTCGGGCTGAACGCCTTAGACACACTGTCCAGCGAGTGCAGCAAGGTGGAGGTTCCCTGCTGTTTTTGGGGTGGCATTATGTGGGGCCGACACACGCCGCTGGTGGTCATGCAAGGCGCCGTAATGGCTGTACGATACGTGAATGCCATCCTCCGACCGATAGTGCAACCATATCGACAGCATTTGGCGAAGCATTCATCTTCATGGCGACAATTCGCGCCCCCATCGTGCACATATTATGAATGACTTCCTTCAGGATAACGACGTCGCTCGACTAGAGTGGTCAGCATGTTCTCCAGACATGAACCCCATTGAATATGCCTGGGATAGATTGAAAAGGGCTGTTTATGGACGACGTGACCCACCAACCACTATGAGGGATCTACGCCGAATCGCCGTTGAGGGGTGGGACAATCTGGACAGACATTGCATTGATGAACTTGTGGGTAGTATGCCACGACGAATACAGGCACGCATCAATGCAAGAAGACGTGCTACTGGGTATTAGAGGTACTGGTGCGTACAGCAATCTGGACCACCATCTCTGAAGGTCTCGCTGTTGTTGGTACAACATGTAATGTGTGGTTTTCATGAGCAATAAAAAGGGCGAAAATGACGTTTATGTTGATCTGTATCCCAGTTTTCTGTACAGGTTCCGGAACTCTCTGAATTGAGGTGATGCAAAACTATTTTGATGTGTGTAATTTGGTAAAGCTGTTTGTTGAAAGCTGCTGTCTTGCTTGTCTCCCTTTTAATATCATGCTATGTTGTGCTAGTTAACATCCCAAACATGTTCGGGCTCACATGCGGGTCCCCTTCATCAAAATGTCTTGGCTCAAACTTGTCTAGGGGTTGAACAGCACGTGTCGCATTACACGCCCTAAATTAGACACTTGTGGCCCTTTGTTTAAATTGTCTGGCTGATGGCAAGTTTGCGAAATACAAAATCAATATAACATATAATTTCGGGAACTAAATTAACGACCCATAAATGATGTAGGCCATTCAGCTGCGATTTGGTTAGAATAATGTTTATTCAGAAAGCAAACTAATAGCGAAAAGATCGTATTTAGAGTTACTGTTACACTCGAGCGCATATACATTTGACGCAGTTGGATCAGTCACAATCTCATCTTGAAACTAAGATCCGATACTCCACCTCGTCATTTACATGAAATGTTCGGCACGCGTCTGCTCATCGCTCAGAGGCTAAGTCCCACGATACCACATCACGCGAAATCTTCTAAGTCGTTTCACTTCCTAGCTGCCTAATAACCGACCATCCGCTTTCGCGTCGGCATCCGAACTATAGCCTTTTGTGTCTCCAGACGAACTGTCCGCTTTCGCGTCTGCACCAGCACTGTCCCTCTGCCTGCCCTGGGACGCGCTTCCTGTGCAGTTCCCTTTCCTGAAGCCGTCCATCTGATTGGCTACAGCTTATTCTACATTATTTTACATTTTAACATCCACTACTGGCCAATAAAATTGCTACACCACGAAGATGACGTGCTACAGACGCGAAATTTAACCGACAGGAAGAAGATGCTGTCATATGCAAATGATTAGCTTTACAGAGCATTCACACAAGGTTGGCGCCGGTGGCGACACCTACAACTGGCTGACATGAGGAAAGTTTCCAACCGATTTCTCATACACAAACAGCAGTTGACCGGCGTTGCCTGGTGAAACGTTGTTGTGATGCCTCGTGTAAGGAGAAGAAATGCGTACCATCACGTTTCCGTCTTTGATAAAGGTCGGATTGTAGCCTATCGCGATTGCAGTTTATCGTATCGCGACATTGGTGCTCGCGTTGGTCGAAAACCAATGACTGTTAGTAGAATATGGAATCGATGGATTCAGGAGGGTAATACGGAACGCCGTGCTGGATCCCAACGGCCTCGTATCACTAGCAGTCGAGATGACAGGCATCTTATCCGCATGGCTGTAACGGATCGTGCAGCCACGTCTCGATCCCTGAGGCAACATATGGTGACGTTTGTAATACAACAACAATCTGCACGAGCAGTTCCACGACGTTTGCAGCAGCATGGACTATCAGCTCGGAGACCATGGCTGCGGTTGTCCTTGAAGCTGCATCACAGACAGGAGCGCCTGCGATGGTGTACTCAACGACGAACCTGGGTGCACGAATGGCAAAACGACATTTTTCGGATGAATCCAGGTTCTGTTTACAGAATAATGATGGTCGCATCCCTGTTTGGCGACATCGCGGTGAACGCACATTAGAATCGTGTATTCGTCATCGCCATACTGGCGGATCACCCGGTGTGATGGTATGGGGTGCCATTGTTTACACGTCTCGGTCACCTCTTGTTCGCATTGATGGCACTTTGAACAGTGGACGTTACATTTCAGATGCGTTACGACCCGTGGCTCTGCCCTTCATTCGATCCCCGCGAAACCCTACATTTCAGCAGGATAATGCACAACCGCATGTTGCAGGTCCTGTACGGGGCTTTCTGGATACAGAAAATGTTCGACTGCTGCCCTGGCCGGCACATTCTCCAGATCTCTCGCCAATTGAAAACGTCTGATCAATGGTGGCCGAGCAACTGGCTCGTCACAATACGCCAGTCACTACTCTTGATGAGCTGTGGTATCGTGTTGAAGCTGCATGGGCAGTTGTACCTGTACACGCCATCCAAGCTCTGTTTGACTCAATGGCCAGGCGTACTAAGGCCGTTATTACGGCCAGAGGTGGTTATTCTGGGTACTGATTTCTCAGGATCTATGCACCCAAATTGCGTGAAAATGTAATCACATGTTAGTTCTAGTATAATATATTTCCCCAATGAATAACCGTTTATCATCTGCATTTCTTCTTGGTGTAGCAATTTTAGTGGCCAGTAGTGTATTTAAATATTCAGAGCTTGACCACTTTCACGTTCTGAATAAAGTATCAGTAATACTCATTACATAATAAACGTTGAATTCTTTTACATAAAACCAATACAATGCTCTTCTTAACATTGTATGTCATGGCCTGTAGCCTTGCACCAGTGTGGTTTCTGATAAATAAATAAAGAACAAAAGTAACTGTTATGCATTAAACTTTAAAACAAATATTCTATTACCTAATGATTCGATAAGGTGTCATGCTGTCATCGTTCAATGTGTTTTGTGTGCAGGAAATGATGATCTGATGCTTTATAAAATAATGATAATTTAAATTTACTATATCTTTTAAACAAATAAAGTTACAGAGTTGGTATTTACAACGTTTGTCATTTTAATGCTGCTCTACAATATTAAATATCGATCGTTACGATCGATCAAAGCGTTCAGACTTAAGCATTCAGGTACTTGTTACAAAACTTGTTAATTTCACTTTAACAGTAAATCCTAAACCATTATAGATATGATCAATATTCAAATTTTATTGGGATCACCATGAAAATTTATGGAGGACGGCAGATTAAAATTACTGTGGCTTGATTACCTGCTATACTACAGAATTAAATAGTTTTCATAAATGTTTCCCTTTATGGACGATCTTAGGTCCTCCATATTTAACACTGCTACGTCTCCCTGGCCACAAACGCCTTCTACTGGGTTTCCCTATGACGTAGTTTCTCGTCTGTCTCACTCGCACACTACAGCGCTTAGGCTTCAGTAGACAATAGACGTCTTTGAGTTTCCCCGTCTCGTGGTGAATCTGCATCATTTGTGGCACACGGTTCTGGACGACAGGGTTCTTTTCACAATTCCTGTACGCTGTCTCTTTCGGCCATATATTTAAATGAGAGCGCAATGCTCGTTAAGTCACAGCTGCTTATAAAAGTCTGTACCTCTGTTTTCAACGTAGCAATGGGTGTACTTATAACTAACTATAGCTGTTCATGAGATTTTTCGCTGAACTTGTTCAGGTATTTAGTCATTTCTGATTTTCCAAAGAACTGTACCTGGTTGCTTAATAAGGTAAGTTGGTAAAGCTATCTATTGAATGCTGCTGCCTTGCTTGTCTCCCTTTAAATAACATTGTTTGCTGCTTAGAAAAATCATACTTTTGATTTCAATGTAATGACAGGTCTTTTTTTTTTAGCTAATACTAGCTGTACATGAGAAATTCTCCTAAACTTCTGTGCATTTAGTTGACTGTAATTGTGCATTAAGTGATCGCCGAATATAATTCAGTAAAAGCCGCGCTGGCTGATGCGTCTTGTCCCCCTTCGTGCGGATCCTCCCGTCTGAGGTTCGAGTCCTCCCTCCGGCATCGGTGTGTGGGTTGTCCTTAGTGAAAGTTAGTTTGTTAGATTGACCTCAGCAGTTTGGTCCCATAGGAACTTACCACAAATTCCCAAAAATTCAGTGAAACGGTGTATTGGAGGCTGTTTTCTTACCTGCCTCCCTTTAAATATTATGCTCTGCTGTTCGTAAAAAAAAACTGTTCTTGGTTTCAGTGTAATGACAGGTGTTTTAGTAATTAATAGCAGCTGTGTCTAAGACATTCAGCTAACTTCTCAATGAACTTAGCCGTGAAGTTGGACGTTCAGTCAGCGTCGGCTGTTCGTTGAAGGTCTGTACCCTAATATCTACACTCCTGGAAATGGAAAAAAGAACACATTGACACCGGTGTGTCAGACCCACCATACTTGCTCCGGACACTGCGAGAGGGCTGTACAAGCAATGATCACACGCACGGCACAACGGACACACCAGGAACCGCGGTGTTGGCCGTCGAATGGCGCTAGCTGCGCAGCATTTGTGCACCGCCGCCGTCAGTGTCAGCCAGTTTGCCGTGGCATACGGAGCTCCATCGCAGTCTTTAACACTGGTAGCATGCCGCTACAGCGTGGACGTGAACCGTATGTGCAGTTGACGGACTTTGAGCGAGGGCGTATAGTGGGCATGCGGGAGGCCGGGTGGACGTACCGCCGAATTGCTCAACACGTGGGGCGCGAGGTCTCCACAGTACATCGATGTTGTCGCCAGTGGTCGGCGGAAGGTGCACGTGCCCGTCGACCTGGGACCGGACCGCAGCGACGCACGGATGCACGCCAAGACCGTAGGATCCTACGCAGTGCCGTAGGGGACCGCACCGCCACTTCCCAGCAAATTAGGGATACTGTTGCTCCTGGGGTATCGGCGAGGACCATTCGCAACCGTCTCCATGAAGCTGGGCTACGGTCCCGCACACCGTTAGGCCGTCTTCCGCTCACGCCCCAACATCGTGCAGCCCGCCTCCAGTGGTGTCGCGACAGGCGTGAATGGAGGGACGAATGGAGACGTGTCGTCTTCAGCGATGAGAGTCGCTTCTGCCTTGGTGCCAATGATGGTCGTATGCGTGTTTGGCGCCGTGCAGGTGAGCGCCACAATCAGGACTGCATACGACCGAGGCACACAGGGCCAACACCCGGCATCATGGTGTGGGGAGCGATCTCCTACACTGGCTGAACACCACTGGTGATCGTCGAGGGGACACTGAATAGTGCACGGTACATCCAAACCGTCATCGAGCCCATCGTTCTACCATTCCTAGACCGGCAAGGGAACTTGCTGTTCCAACAGGACAATGCACGTCCGCATGTATCCCGTGCCACCCAACGTGCTCTAGAAGGGGTAAGTCAACTACCCTGGCCAGCAAGATCTCCGGATCTGTCCCCCATTGAGCATGTTTGGGACTGGACGAAGCGTCGTCTCACCCGGTCTGCACGTCCAGCACGAACGCTGGTCCAACTGAGGCGCCAGGTGGAAATGGCATGGCAAGCCGTTCCACAGGACTACATCCAGCATCTCTACGATCGTCTCCATGGGAGAATAGCAGCCTGCATTGCTGCGAAAGGTGGATATACACTGTACTAGTGCCGACATTGTGCATGCTCTGTTGCCTGTGTCTATGTGCCTGTGGTTCTGTCAGTGTGATCATGGGATGTATCTGACCCCAGGAATGTGTCAATAAAGTTTCCCCTTCCTGGGACAATGAATTCACGGTGTTCTTATTTCAATTTCCAGGAGTGTATTTGATGGTAATTAATCAAAATCATGACAACTGTTTAAATAGTATTTGTCTGGTACTTTTCGGCTCTAAACCTGTTGAACGCTGCAGCAAACATGGGGGGACTTCAGTCCTTCTATTTGGGGCCCCATCCTGAATCTCCACACCACAGTTTCACCTGTCCGTTGGTTTGTGGATATTAACGTTACTGAAATGGACTGACCTGCCCACAGTCCCAAGCTGAACGCACTGGAACACGTTTGGGTGAGTTACAACTTCGATTCATCGCCAGATCCTGGCTTTAAACCTCCTCTCGTTTCCGATCTTGATGAATAACGGGCTGCCATTTCTGCATAACCTTTCAGATACCTCATTAAAAGTGGCCCCAGCAGAGTTCAAACCGCCATGAAGCTGAAGGGCTGACACACTCCAAATTAATGTCCACTAATGAGTGTCCTGATAGTTTTGATCAGATAGTATACATAACGACCCTCATCATTCAATTGGTAATATTTAGGCCCAAATACATCCTACGACAAGAGAAACGAACCACCACGAAGGAATTATCCGAATGAGATAGCAATTGGTAGATGTAAAATACAAGTACAAACAAACAAATGATTACAATTTCAGAAGAACTGGACGATTTATTCAAGAAAAGAACTTCACAAATTGAGCAAGTCAATAATGCGTTGGTCCACCAGTGCCCCTTATGCAAGCAGTTGTTCGGCTTGGAACTGATTGACAGTGTTATTAGATATCCTCCCGGGTTACTTCATACCGAATTCTGTCCAATTGTTGCGTTAGCTCTTCAGAATCCCGAGCTGATTGTAGAGTCCTGTCCATAATGCTCCAAACTTTTTCAATGGGGAGAGATCCGACGAGCTTATTGGCCAAGGTAGGGTGTGGCAAGCAGGAAGACAAGCAGCAAAAATTCTAGCCAAGTGTGGGTGGACATTATCTTACTAAAATGTAAACACAGGGTGAGTTGCCATGAAAGACAACAAACCGGGGCATAGAATATCACTGTTCTGTAAGGGTGCCGCAGATGGACAACCGAAGGGGTCCTGCTGTGAAACTAAATGCCACCATACGCCATTTCTCTTGTTTGTCGGGCCGTATGACAGGCGAAATTCAGGTTCGTATCCCACCACTAACTGGACAGTCTCCAAACACGTCTTTGGCTTAGAATTTCATTGATTGGAGTGGAATTGACTTCTGTGATGAGTCCCACTTCGTACTGAGCCCCAATGACCAGAGAAGAAACCAGCCGCTGTGGCCGAGTGGTTCTACGCGCTTCAGTCCGGAACCGCGCTGCTGTCACGGTCGCAGGTTCGAATCCTGCCTCGGGCATGGATGTGTGTGATGTCCTTAGGTTGGTTAGGTTTAAGCAGTTCTAAGTCCAGCGGACTGATGTCGTCAGATGTTAAGTGCATAGTGCTTAGAGCCATCTGAACCGCTTTGACCAGCGAAGACGTTTCTGGAGATGGCCTGGACAGCTGTGGGATATCAGCCTTAAACCATTTTTATTAGTTGTCACTCGGAAGATCCGGAGTCCATCCCACTTGAATTCAGTAAGGAGCACAAAATGCGGCAGTGTGAGGTTTCCTTTTGCGTAACATTCGTTCAGAAACTACTTCATCTTCTTCATCGTCAACTTCATCTGAGCCTCCATCTTTGACTTGGTCGTCGCTGGGCGCTACCACCAGAGCTGATATATCGAGTGGGTTCATTTGCACTTCGCAGTTGGTGAGGTCATTGTTGCGCGAATAACTTATTTTGCAGGCACTTCAGTCTCCTCCTGCAGCACTATGGTGTGATAGAGCCATAACTGCAAGACTATGTGTATGGAAACTAAAGTCATTTTATAACATTTTGCCGGCCGTTGTGGCCGAGCGGTTCTAGGCTCTTTAGTCCGGAACTGCGCTGCTGCTACGATCGCAGGTTCGAATCCTGCCTCGGGCATGGATGTGTGTGCTGTTCTTAGGTTAGTTAGGTTTAAATAGTTCTAAGTGTAGGGGACTGATGACCTCAGATGGTAAGTCCCATAGTGCTCAGAGCCATTTAAACCATTTTCATAACATTTTAATTACTTCAAAATTCACTTTGAAGGCTTGTACAGGGTTATTACAAATGATTGAAGCGATTTCACAGCTCTACAATTACTTTATTATTTGAGATATTTTCACAATGCTTTGTACACACATACGAAAACTCAAAAAGTTTTTTTAGGCATTCACAAATGTTCGATATGTGCCCCTTTAGTGATTCGGCAGACATCAAGCCGATAATAAAGTTCCTCCCACACTCAGCGCAGCATGTCCCCATCAATGAGTTCGAAAGCATCGTTGATGCGAGCTCGCAGTTCTGGCACGTTTCTTGGTAGAGGAGGTTTAAACACTGAATCTTTCACATAACCCCACAGAAAGAAATCGCATGGGGTTAAGTTGGGAGAGCGTGGAGGCCATGACATGAATTGCTGATCATGATCTCCACCACGACCGATCCATCGGTTTTCCAAACTCCTGTTTAAGAAATGCCGAACATCATGATGGAAGTGCGGTGGAGCAACGTCCTGTTGAAAGATGAAGTCGGCGCTGTCGGTCTCCAGTTGTGGTATGAGCCAATTTTCCAGCATGTCCAGATACACGTGCCTGCAACGTTTTTTTCGCAGAAGAAAAAGGGGCCGTAAACTTTAAACTGTGAGATTGCACAAAACACGTTAACTTTTGGTGAATTGCGAATTTGCTACACGAATGCGTGAGGATTCTCTACCGCCCAGATTCGCACATTGTGTCTGTTCACTTCGCCATTAAGAAAAAATGTTGCTTCATCACTGAAAACAAGTTTCGCACTGAACGCATCCTCTTCCATGAGCTGTTGCAACGGCGCCGAAAATTCAAAGCGTTTGACTTTGTCATCAGGTGTCAGGGCTTGTAGCAATTGTAAACGGTAAGGCTTCTACTTTAGCCTTTTCAGTAAGATTTTCCAAACCGTCGGCTGTGGTACGTTTAGCTCCCTGCTTGCTTTATTCGTCGAATTTCCGCGGGCTACGCGTGAAACTTGCCCGCACGCGTTCAACCGTTTCTTCACTCACTGCAGGCCGACCCGTTGATTTCCCCTTACAGAGGCATCCAGAAGCTTTAAACTGCGCATACCATCGCCGAATGGAGTTAGCAGTTGGTGGATCTGTGTTGAACTTCGTCCTGAAGTGTCGTTGCACTGTTATGACTGACTGATGTGAGTGCATTTCAAGCACGACATACGCTTTCTCGGCTCCTGTCGCCATTTTGTCTCACTGCGCTCTCGAGCGCTCTGGCGGCAGAAACCTGAAGTGCGGCTTCAGCCGAACAAAACTTTATGAGTTTTTCTACGTATCTGTAGTGTGTCGTGACCATATGTCAATGAATGGAGCTACAGTGAATTTATGAAATCGCTTCAATCATTTGTAATAGCCCTGTATTTCGAATCAGTGAATAATCTACTTTCAAGTCCAACCACAGGTGTGATGTACTCCTTTGTGTACTACTACCTGTTTTCAGTTACCATCATCACAGTCACCAGGCACTTCTTGACTGCAATTAATTCACGTACGTGATTATTAGTATCTTTCCCCCTGTCCACTATGTCAGATATGCCAAGAGCTTATTACATTATTGTTGCAATTATTTGTAATTTGTTTTGCCAATAATTGTAGTGGTATAAATCAAAGTAATTGCGATTCGTGTCTCATCTAGCAAAGCAATTGTGATTCGTGTCTCATCTAGCAGTCACAAGCTCCCTCATTCTCTATTTTGGAAGGCACTCTAATTTTTGCGACTCCTGCCAGGCTTACAATTCGTTGAAATCCATATCACCTTGCAGAAGACGAGCGTCTTCATGTGCCACTGTGAGCAATGACCTTTAGCGAGGTACCTGCCTCCAAATGCGCATCAGATTTGTTTCCCTTCACAGTGTTCCCTCAGACACTGATTGACATCTGTTTGCGTCCACTGACAGCGGAAATTCCTGCTGGGTTTGAAAGTGTTAGTCATTGACAAGGCGTGACTCTCGTCCGGTCCTTGTCGTTTTGGATCTTTTTGTGAGTACTTTTCTCACACAGTGTTACATGGCTGGAAATGGCACATCGTTTCTTGTGGAGACGTTGGGCAGTGCATGTTTATATGTCATCAAGTTACCAGCTTCATTCGTGGTATGGTCATGGGGACATCCAAATACGATAGGCGTTCCAAAGGAGCGACCAATACAATCCACGACGAAAAAGTGAGCAACAAGAACACATGGTCGAATGTCCATGTAGCTTCACACACAGATAGAACGCCTGCCAGAGTGTATTAGTATTGTTCATGTTTAGTGTTGTTAGAAGGCCTGATAGGTTATATAACAGGCGTCAACAGAGATCACTCTGAAGGACATGGAGATGTGGCATATTTGTACAAATGGTTCAAATGGCTCTAAGCACTATGTGACTTAACATCTGAGGTCCAAAATGGTCCAAATGGCTCTGAGCACTATGGGACTTAACATCTGTGGTCATCAGTCCCCTAGAACTTAGAACTACTTAAACCTAACTAACCTAAGGACATCACACACATCCATGCCCGAGGCAGGATTCGAACCTGCGACCGTAGCAGCAGCGCGGTTCTGGACTGAAGCGCCTAGAACCGCACGGTCACAACGGCCGGAGGCATATTTGTGTCATCAGCTTTTGACAGGGTTTAAAACTTGGACTCCATGTGGCCAGCTAGTCACATCGCTCAGTATCCAGATTTGTGGGGCGTTCTGATGTGACCGTGACCCGATTTTGGACTGCATGGGAAAGAGAAGGCAGATACCAAGCACATCGTAGCCCCTCACTTCAGAACCGCTCCATATCTATGCCTGACATCCGAGAACACGTAATGGACTCCTAACAACATTATGTCTCATCCCGTACCATTGTTTGGGGAACAGCAACAGCCAAACTAGAGGTTTACCATCCCATCTACAGGCTTTTACTTACTCCACAACATAAACGGCTGTGGTTTGGGTGGTGCTGCAACTGGGAAGCAGCACATTCGACCATGTGTTCTTGTTGCTCACTTTTTCGTCGTGGATTGTATTGGTTGCTGATGAATAGTATTGCACGGTCTTCGGTGGTGAATGGCAGTTCTGCACTGCCCTGGATGACCATCGTCCGCAAGTATGGTGGCAGCCAGTGCAGAGGTGCGATTCTTTCAGTGTTATCGAGAGGCTTGGTGCTGTACCGGCGGTGTCATGGTGTGGGGAGACATTGGATATGATTTCATCTCATGCCTGGTAGAGGATGAGGAAACTCTGAACAACACAATGGTACGGGCGCAGACATCCTGCATCCTCAGTCTTACCTCTGACGTGACAGGATCGTGATGCCATTTTTCTGTAGGACAATGCCCATGCACGCACGGCACAGGTCTCAATGAACTTCAAGCGAGTTGCTTTGCATTGCCCCTATGTAAGAAATGGTTCAAATGGCTCTGAGCACTATGGGACTTAACATCTGAGGTCATCAGTCCTCTAGAACTTAGAACTACTTAAACTTAACTAACCTAAGGACATCACACACATCCATGCCCGAGGCAGGATTCGAACCTGCGACCGTAGCAGCAGCGCGGTTCTGGACTGAAGCGCCTAGAACCGCACGGTCACAACGGCCGGAGGCATATTTGTGTCATCAGCTTTTGACAGGGTTTAAAACTTGGACTCCATGTGGCCAGCTAGTCACATCGCTCAGTATCCAGATTTGTGGGGCGTTCTGATGTGACCGTGACCCGATTTTGGACTGCATGGGAAAGAGAAGGCAGATACCAAGCACATCGTAGCCCCTCACTTCGGAACCCCTCCATATCTATGCCTGACATCCGAGAACACGTAATGGACTCCTAACAACATTATGTCTCATCCCGTACCATTGTTTGGGGAACAGCAACAGCCAAACTAGAGGTTTACCATCCCATCTACAGGCTTTTACTTACTCCACAACATAAACGGCTGTGGTTTGGGTGGTGCTGCAACTGGGAAGCAGCACATTCGACCATGTGTTCTTGTTGCTCACTTTTTCGTCGTGGATTGTATTGGTTGCTGATGAATAGTATTGCACGGTCTTCGGTGGTGAATGGCAGTTCTGCACTGCCCTGGATGACCATCGTCCGCAAGTATGGTGGCAGCCAGTGCAGAGGTGCGATTCTTTCAGTGTTATCGAGAGGCTTGGTGCTGTACCGGCGGTGTCACGGTGTGGGGAGACATTGGATATGGCTTCATCTCATGCCTGGTAGAGGATGAGGAAACTCTGAACAACACAATGGTACGGGCGCAGACATCCTGCATCCTCAGTCTTACCTCTGACGTGACAGGATCGTGATGCCATTTTTCTGTAGGACAATGCTCATCCACGTACGGCACAGGTCTCAATGAACTTCAAGCGAGTTGCTTTGCATTGCCCCTATGTAAGAAATGGTTCAAGTGGCTCTGAGCACTATGGGACTTAACAGCTGAGGTCATCAGTCCTCTAGAACTTAGAACTACTTAAACCTAACTAACCTAAGACTGAAGCGCCTAGAACCGCTCGGCCACTCCGGCCGGCCCTGTGTAAGAACGAAGAGACAGTAGCATGCAGACAGCTTCATACACGAGTCATGTCTCGCATGACAGATGTGCTCTGATCCAGTAGCTGGCTGCAAGTACTTTCGACTTTGGCTCGAAGGTGTCAGCATCTTACGGACTATGAAATTACGTAGTAGTTAAAACTGTATATTTGTGAAACAAAACTATATTTATTGCGATTATTGCGACTTTCAATAATTATTGCTAATCTGTTTAATTATTAGTGCAAGTGATGGTGTGAATGTGAAGTATCAAATAAAAGAATATTGTTATTCTATTAACTGAGTGTATGTCAGCGTGAGAACTGTGTACAAAGAGAGTGAGCCATACTCAGGGAAAATTGCAAAATTCAACTAGCCAGCACATAGGACTGAGAATTTTGTTATTTTTTATTTAAAGAAGTTTTTTGACATTTGTGGAGCTTATCAATTTTTTTTATAAATTTTTCATAAAAGCTATTAAGTTGTGATTCGTCAAATGTAAAAGACACGAGAATGCCCCTTTTAATACTAATATTGAACTGGTTGCTATGTGTATCAGCTAGTCAGAGGACAGTATGTTCGCGCGTATTTTATGCGCTAAGAGAACCGCTTTGTTAAGCCTAAGGTCAGTTAGGAGTCCAGCCATCACTATGTTCAGATTCGGAAATAAGGATCTCTGAATATGTGTGATAATTCTGCAGAAAAATCATTAAAACGTGACCGTGGAGTGCCGCAAAGTACATGCGAACGCGTGAGAGAAACCAACAAGTGAAATTCCGATTTTACACTGAAGCGCCTAATGAACTGGTATCGACATGCACATTCAAATACAGAGATATGTAAACAGCCAGGATATGGCGCAGCGGTCGGCAACTCCTATATGAAGGGCTTATTTCAATAGTGGTACAAGTCCATTTACTCCACTTTTCTGCCTATAATGCTTCTGAAATTAATGATCCAAACAAACAGAAAGAGAGGTTCATCTCTAGCAAGAAGCTATATGCTTGAATATTTCTGGTATCTCAACTGCAGATTTTTCAGCACTCATTTAACTTTAGGACTCTGTATCCCAACATGAACAAAAATGGACTTGTACCACTCTTGAAATAAGCCCTTAATATAAGATAACAATTTGAGAAAGGACAAGTTACTCTCCCACCTATTTTTCGTATATGAAAAATTATTAAAGATTTTGTTACAACCTGGCGCACCTCGAGCGAGACTCAAGAAAGTTAACAGCCTGAGCAGATGTTGATGGAGCCTGGTAGGGCGCTAAAAGCACGAGGTATTTTTATGGTTCTTAGCTCGTAGAAATGGCATTTTGGTAGGTGAAAGCAATTGGCGGCGAGCCCATCCCTTATTAAATCTTGCCGAACAGGTCCAAAGCCACACAGGGCAAACACGCCAGCCCCTCATCGAGACAGGTCTCCAGCAGAACAATGCTGCAATACCTGTCGTGGCGCCAGCCGAAGCCTGGGTTGGAGGCGACGGTCTGAAGGAACATGTCTACACATTGGAGTCACAAACCAGGCATTGTGTGCAGAGCCACACATAATAAAAATTCACAAGTTGTCGTGTTCGCCAGAAGTGCAAATTTGCCAGTGAACCACTTCCCCGGCTGCCTCGGTTGTGTAAGAAAAACTCTGGCATCTGAGAAACGTTTGGAGATAGAATCTTTATTACGCCTCATAGCTAGGACTAACAAGCTCCAAGGCACAGGCGATTTAGATAAAAATCTTTAAGATTGTATCTGTTCGCTTTTTGCAGTGGGAAGCAAACACAACTTTGGAGAAAATCGTCTCTCTCCCCTCTGTGAAAACTTAAAAAAGCCAGTAATTGGCTGTTTCTTTTTTCTCCAGAGGCGCAGGTTTCTTAATTCTTGTCCTGGTTTGACATGAGTTTGTGCTGTCGTGTGGGAGGGGAGATTTAGCGCCTCTAGAGCCCTATGATTGGCTCAAGATGGGGTGAAGGCGGTGTCGTTCACGCACTTAGTGGGAAAGCGGATTGTTTTTCTGGAATTGTGCGCGACTTTTGTCTGATAAGAGCCCTTCTGGTCTAAGTTCTGGCATGTGTGGTGGGTACATGGGACCTGTTCTGAGACTGACTTCACTTGCGAGTAGTTTAGACTGGGGAGCCTGTGGTGAAGTTCTTGCTGTACCATGTGACTTCAGACGTCTCGGACTATTCGTTTTTGTTCTACCAGTCTTGACGTTTGGTATCCTTGTGCGCCCTGTTGTATAAGTGAGCCAAATTGGTCCTTGGTACGACCAGCGAACGAGTGTGTCACACACTGAAATCTACCTTGATTTCAGGGTTCTGGTAGAGAGTAAATTGCGATCCGTCTGCCTGATCGCTAGACCGTCAGATTTTTACATTTCTTTGGTGGCCGCGATCAATTCACAGGTGCCACCTCCACGTCTCACCTCCGCCACACACATCCTGCCAGCTGCAAGTTACATCGTCGCATGAAGCAAATGGGGTAATGTACTGCCGCCCCGGCATTGTCAGGGCGTACAAATCTCAATCGCCACTTGCTCTCAGCTGCACCTATATAGAGAAACTTAAGTAGATTTGGTCAATCAAAGTCTGCTCAGCGTCAGATCAATTCAGATTGCGTTATCCTCATTTTTAAGGCCAGAGTTACAACATCTCTGCCACCCGGGATCCTTGTCAAGTGCAGTCTTAAACCACCTGTAAGGTGTTTACGGTATTCAATCAATAACTTGTTTAGCATAATTTATGTCTGTTTACTTGTTGTTGTTGTTGTTGTTGTGGTCTTCAGTCCTGAGACTGGTTTGATGCAGCTCTCCATGCTACATACAGTAAAGCTGCATGCCCTCGGGAAAAATTACGGCTGTAGTTTCCCCTTGCTTTCAGCCGTTCGCAGTACTGTTTACTTAGAAAAAATAAATGTTGTTAGAACACTAAAAATATGCCAACACAAACAATCATTTTTATAGTCCCCACCGGATTAACTTTCAAAGTGTGAGTCTTCAATTTCTCCAGGCGTATTTTATCACGAAATAAATCTCGAGTGAACAGCCTGGTATGAGTGTGCAAAGGACACAATATTTCGGCAATCGACCATGTTGCCATTATCAGGTGCGCTGAAATATTGTGTCCTATGCACACTCATACCAGACTGTTCACCCGATATCTATTTCGTCAACTTTTAAATTGTCTGGCGCAGTTTTTAGCTCAGTTGCTGCTGCTACAATGGCAGGTTAACAAGATTTAAGTGAGTTTGAACGTTGTGTTATAGTCAGCTCACGAGCGAAGGAACACAGCATCTCTGAGGTAGCGATGAATTGCAGATTTTCCGGTACGAGCGTTACACGAGTGTACCGTGAGTAACAGGAATCCGGTAAAACATCAAATCTCCTACATCGTTGCTGCCGGAAAAAGATCCTGCAAGAACGGAACCAACGACGTCTGAAGAGAATCGTTCAGCGTGACAGAAGTGCAAACCTTCCGCATATTGCTGCAGATTTCAGTGCTGGGCCATCAGCAAGTGCCTCAGCGTGTGAGCCATTCAACGAAACATCATCGACATGGGCTTTCAGACCCGAAGGCCCACTCATGAGCTCTTGATAACTGCACGAGACAAAATTCTACGCCTCGCCTGGGCCCGTCAACACCGACATTGGACTGCTGATGACTGGAAACGCATTGCCTGGTCGGACGAGTCTCGTTTCAAATTATGTCGAGCGTATGCAACTGTACGGATATGGAGGCAACCACATGAATGCATAGACCTTGCATGTCAGCAGGGGACTGTTCGATCTGAGGGAGGCTCTGTAATGGTGTGGGGCATGTGCAGTTGGTGTGATCTTGGACCCATAATACGTCTAGAGACGACTCAGACAGGTGACACGTACGTAAGCATTCTGTCTGTTTACCTGCATCAATTCACATCCATTGTGAATTCCGATGGAATTGGGCAATTCCAACAGGTCAATGCGACACCCCACATTTCCAAAATTGCTACAGTGTGGCTCCAGGAACTTTCTTCTGTGTTTAAACACTTCCGCTGGCCACCAAACTCCCAGACATGAATATTATTGAGTGTTTCTGCGATGCCTTGCAACGTGCTGTTCAGAAGAGGTCTCCACCCCCTTGTACTCTTACGGATTTATGGACACCTCTGCAGGATTCATGGTGTCAATTTCTTCCAGCTGTACTTCAGACATTAGTCGAGTCCATGCCACGTCGTGTTGTGGAACTTCTGCGTGCTCGTGGGGGCCCTACACGATATTAGGCAGGTGTACCAGTTTCTTTGGCTCTTCAGTGTAATATGCACACTGTGGCTCTTGAATAACCAAACACCACGTGGCATGTTTGATCGCAGATTGAACATTTGTGTAATTTCAAATTGTGTAATGTTTGAGGGAGTATTCTGTCACAGACAATCCACTTGTTAATGAATTTGGTAACGGGTTTGGCTAATTACCACGAGCTGGCTGTTACGATTGACTAAGACTGCGTGTCTGTGTTGAAACTAGAACTTAAGATTAGCACGGGCTTGGCAGTGAATAATGTATCAAACAAGTGACAATACATAGAAGTACTCATTCGCAAAGTACCTTGCAATTAATCGCTCATCTAACCTGATAATAAAAAAAACATTTGTTGCAACCTGTTGGACTCGTGTAATACTACTAGTGCTACTGAAGCTTTCCCTGACAGGAACATTATTCGTTTTTAACAGTAAAGGCGTTTGGAACCGACTGCAGAAGAATACACCGCCGCAAAGTGAGTGGACATTATTTCTGTACGGCGAGTAAAAATAACCGCGACTTTGCAAACTGCCTGCAGCATGATATTGATCCTCAGATCTGTCCATGATAGAACTTGCTTGGATTCAGCTCGAACGTCAACTCCGTAATGGTAGCATTATCCAGGATAACAAGGACCAGTTACAACAGTCGAGGGTCAGGTTGTCTCAGGAGAGGCTGCAACATGGCACCCTACCCAGTCCAATGAGGACATGCATCCAGCACGCTCAGACGGGGTGGGGCGGCGGGTGGCAATGTCATCCTAATAAGTGGACTCACACTGCCAAGTTATTTGTAAATTTGACCCATTGAAATGACATCACATACACTACTGGCCATTAAAATTGCTACACCAAGACGAAATGCAGCATGATAAACGGGTATTCATTGGACAAATGTATTATACTAGAACTGACATGTGATTACATTTTCACGCAATCTGGGTGCATAGATCCTGAGAAATCAGTACCCAGAACAACCATATCTGGCCGTAATAACGACCTTGATACGCCTGGGCATTGAGTCAAACAGAGCTTGGATGGCGTGTACAGGTACAACTGCCCATGCAGCTTCAACACAATACTACAGTTCATCAAGAGTAGCGACTGGCGTATTGTGACGAGCCAGTTGTTCGGTCGCCATTGACGAGACGTTTTCAATTGGTGAGAGATCTGGAGAACGTGCTGGCCAGGGCAGCAGTCGAACATTTTCTGTATCCAGAAAGGCCCGCACAGGACCTGCAACGTGTGACCGTGCATTATCCTGCTGAAATGTAGGGTTTCGCGGGGATCGAATGAAGGGTAGAGCCACGGGTCGTAACACATCTGAAATGTAGCGTCCACTGTTCGAAGTGCCGTCAATGCGAACAAGAGGTGCCCGAGACGTGTAACCAATGGCACCCCATATCAACACGCCGGGTGATACGCCAGTATGGCGATGACAGATACCCGCTTCCAATGTGCGTTCACCGCGATGTCGCGATGCGACCATCATGATGCTGTAAACAGAACCTGGATTCATCCGAAAAAATGACGTTTTGCCATTCGTGCACCCAGGTTCGTCAGTACACCATCGCAGGCGCTCCTGTCTGTGATGCAGCGTCAAGGGTAACCGCAGCCACGGTCTCCGAGCTGGTGGTCCATGCTGCTGCAAACATCGTCGAACTGTTCGCGCAGATGGTTATTGTCTCGCAAACGTCCCCATCTGTTGACTCAGGGATCGAGACGTGGCTGCACGATCCGTTACAGCCATGCGGATAAGATGCCCGTCATCTCGACTGCTAGTGATCCGAGACCGTTGGGATCCAGCACGGCGTTCCGTATTACCCTCCTGAACCCACCGATTCCATATTCTGCTAACAGTCATTGGATCTCGACCAACGCGAGCACCAGTGTCGCGATACGATAGACTGTAATCGCGATAGGCTACAATCCGACCTTAATCAAAGTCGGAAACGTGATGGTACGCATTTCTTCTCCTTACACGAGGCATCACAACAACGTTTCACCAGGCAGCGCCAGTCAACTGCTGTTTGTGTATGAGAAATCGGTTGGAAACTTTCCTCGTGTCAGCACGTTGTAGGTGTCGCCACCGGCTCCAACCTAGTGTGAATGCTCTGAAAAGCTAATCACTTGCATATTACAGAATCTTCTTCCTGTCGGTTAAATTTCGCGTCCGTAGCACGTTATCTTCGTGGTGTAGTAATTTTAATGGCCTGTAGTGTATGTTCTTAAACCACTAAGTTCCATTCCGTTTCCTCCTCCCCCTTCAGGGTGGTTCGCCTCTTTCGTCAGGCAGCGTATTTATTTGGCCGAGCTTATATTCCAACGTCTTGTTGCCATTATTTTACTCGTGCCGGGTGGTCAGCCAGCAGCCGCGCCGGCCGCTTGGAGTAGTAATCCCGTAACAGCGGCGCCTAATGAGGCGGGTCCTCGGCGCCACTAATGACCAGCAACGCTCTGATTAGCGCGCCGCGCCTCAACACTCAAATTAGTCGCCACTGCTCTCTGGCTCTCAGTGGCCGCAGAAACCAACGCTCGGCGCTGCAGAGTCGCCGCCACGGTTCCTGCCGCTTGGCTGTCTACTGCTGTACTGCGTTCATCGTAAGAACAAACCTCGTGTAAACATTTCACTATGTATTCTTCCGCGTTTACTGGAACCTCATTGGATTTCGTTTCACGTGGAGCGAAAGCCAAACTGTTTCGAGTTTTTTTAATTGAGATGGGGCCCCTCCACGCCCGCACCAACGTGGTGACCAAACCGAAAGTTATACTGTCACCTCCGTCAACATGTTAGTTACCTAAAAGGTGAATCACAGGATCAGTTGTAGACTTTTGGAACACGTATTATGTTCTAGTATAATGACCTTTCTGGAGACTAGAAATCTACTCTGTAGGAATCAGCATGGGTTTCGAAAAAGACGGTCGTGTGAAACCCAGCTCGCGCTATTCGTCCACGAGACTCAGAGGGCCATAGACACGGGTTCACAGGTAGATGCCGTGTTTCTTGACTTCCGCAAGGCGTTCGATACAGTTCCCCACAGTCGTTTAATGAACAAAGTAAGAGCATATGGACTATCAGACCAATTGTGTGATTGGATTGAAGAGTTCCTAGATAAAAGAACGCAGCGTGTCATTCTGAATGGAGAGAAGTCTTCCGAAGTAAGAATGATTTCAGGTGTGCCGCAGGGGAGTGTCGTAGGACCGTTGCTATTCACAATATACATAAATGACCTTGTGAATGACATCGGAAGTTCACCGAGGCATTTTGCGGATGATGCTGTGGTATATCGAGAGGTTGTAACAATGGAAAACTGTAATGAAATGCAGGAGGATCTGCAGCAAATTGACGCATGGTGCTGGGAATGGCAATTGAATCTCAATGTAGACAAGTGTAATGTGCTGCGAATACATAGAAAGAAAGATCCCTTATCATTTAGCTACAAAATAGCAGGTCAGCAACTGGAAGCAGTTAATTCCATAAATTACCTGGGAGTACGCATTAGGAGTGATTTAAAATGGAATGATCATATAAAGTTGATCGCCGGTAAAGCAGATGCCAGACTGAGATTCATTGGAAGAATCCTAAGGAAATGCAATCCGAAAACAAAGGGAGTAGGTTACAGTACACTTGTTCGCCCACTGGTTGAATACTGCTCAGCAGTGTGGGATCCGTACCAGATAGGGTTGATAGAAGAGGTAAAGAAGGTCCAACGGAGAGCAGCGCGCTTCGTTGCAGGATCATTTAGTAATCGCGAAAGCGTTACGGAGATGATAGATAAACTCCAGTGGAAGACTCTGCAGGAGAGACGCTCAGTAGCTCGGTATGGGCTTTTGTTGAAGTTTCGAGAACACACCTTCACCGAAGAGTCAAGCAGTACATTGCTCCCTCCTACGTATATCTCACGAAGAGACCATGAGGATAAAATCAGAGAGATTAGAGCCCACACAGAAGCATACCGACAATCCTTGTTTCCACGAACAGTACGAGACTGGAATAGAAGGGAGAACCGATAGAGGTACTCAAGGTACCCTCCGCCACACACAATCAGGTGGCTTGCGGAGTATGGATGTAGATGTAGATACTGGCCTGTGATGTTATCCGTGCGTCTGGGTAAGACTACGCATTAACACTGTCCGTCAGGTGATAGGTTGTGGACGAAACGCGAATGAGGGTAGCAATTTGAAGAGCAGAGGAAAAAAAGTGCCAACGATCGTGCCGTCGGGAAAAAGACCTCTGCGACAGTGGGATGGGTAGTAAGAGCAGTAGTGGCTTACTACCTGCGATAGTTCATGCAAGGTTGGGTTTGTTAGTGTGGGTATCATGCAGCATTACCGCGGCAGGCGATGGCGATGTATCCCGGTTTGCTGCGGCCGCTGCCTTGCTGGAAGAATCAGAATCGTTATATATTAGTGGGAGATCGGCCATAGGTCATCTCACTGTGTGGGGTGTGTGTGTAGCTTGTCTGCATGCAGTGTACGGTACGGCTTCCCTGCGTGGTGCCAGTTTTTCGGCCAGTGTGTTCCAACTGGATATCCAGTAATGGTGGCTGATAAACAGGGGCTCACCTGTACCGTTGTGTTTGCGTGTACTTGGCCATAGATGTTAGGTCCTTGCAACTATGTCTTTTGGTCTATTGTATTTCCATCTATGGTTGTAGTCGTAGTTCCCCATATTCAGAATAAACGGGATCTGCGAATGTCTGGAGTTTCTGTATAGTCTTGTCGTGAGTTTGTGGATTACCTCCGTGAGAGTCTCAAGTCGGTATTCCCGGTGAAGGTCCGCGATGCGTGTGTATCGTGGGGCATTGCTTATGATTTTGAGTACTTTGTTTTGTATGATCTGCAGACGGCGCAGGCGTATGGGCGCAGCGTATCCCCAGAGAGGGGCTGCGTACGTCATCACTGGTCGAATAAGTGTCATGTACATGGACCTCGACACCCGTCTGTTCAGTGTGCTACGCCTGTTGATCATAGAGTAGAGCTGTTTGAGCCTCGAGCTTGCTCTGTTGGTCATGTGTTGTATGTGGTCCCCCCCCAGAGTAATTGTCTCGAGTACAGTCAAGTACGATAATGAAGATACGTTTTATACTGTGCGTGAGGCGTACATCGACTCAGCGATAATATGGGGTAACAACCTTACCGGTGCATATAAGTTGGACAGCACTGGCCAGGCAAGTGATCCAGCTAACCTGTAGTGATGTGAACAGTCACAGTATAGACATGAGAAGAGAGAAGTAGAGAAAAGTGTAGCTTTGTATGTCATTTAATTTTTAAACAGAAATAAATAGTATCTGGTAAAACTTAGGCAATATGCTTTTTAGGTGATCAGACGGAAAACATATGCTCTCGATCTTAGCTAACGAAGTATTGTAATTAAACACAAGAGTCACGAAAAGTCCTGGTTTTAACAAAGATAATTTTTCTGCGTGATGTGTGTGTGGTGTAAAAGCGCATTGCTGGGATTTCACCATGTAGTTAAATACTGAAGCCACTGAAGGTATTACAGTCAGTCGTCTGGTAATCTCTGAACTTCTTCCATATCGGACTCCGAGGAATACATTTCAGTGTTGCTACGTTGATAACGATTCGATCAGCAACAGAATCGCAAGCCACCGAAAACACGTTTCCTACTCCTCTTTTATGACGTACTATTCCGCATTTCGCCGTCGTTCGGCAGTGACGTTTCACGAAGCTTCGTGCATTGGTTCCAGTATGAACCGGGAATTTACTTTCAAAACCTTTTCTTAAGAATTTACTTTATTAACTATCGGTTCATGAAGAACATCAACACATTTAATCACACTATGTGAGCGTGGAAGTAGTTGCCAGTGGGTAACTGATGAAAACAAATTAAATTTCTTTCAACAAATGGAAATTTTATTCTTAAAAGCCCCCTTTTTTTAAACAGATTTAAAATTATAATCAGAAAGCACCCTCTAAATATCAAGTTACAATTTATTCAGAGGCAGAAAGAACACATTTTGACAGTATGAGCTTTCGGGCTGAGAACCTTGCCGTTCTCTTTTGACACGGCCGTAGTCACGACCGCTCACAACCTATGAAAGACTACACTGGTGCAAATCTGCAACACACCAGATTACTTTAAACTAAAAATTTTAACAACTCACACAAGCACATGAACTAATCACCCCATAGGAGGGATGGAAATGGTACAAAACACTAACATTAAAAAAAATTAACTTGCCAACGAAGATGCATCTTGATTTTTAAAAAAAAAAAAAAAACTCTTCCGGTGGAAGGGTGGCAACTTTATATACTAAAATGACCAAAATAAAAACCCATGAAATGCAGTCTTACATAAAATATACAAACATGTTCTGCATTACACATATACCGCCTTTCATGATGATAGGCAAGATAAAAACATATTTCAGGAGCCGGCCCGAGTGGCCGTGCGGTTATAGGCGCTACAGTCTGGAATCGCGTGACCGCTACGGTCGCAGGTTCGAATCCTGCCTCGGGCATAGATGTGTGTGATGTCCTTAGGTTAGTTAGGTTTAAGTAGTTCTAAGTTCTAGGGGACTGATGACCACAGTAGTTAAGTCCCATAGTGCTCAGAGCCATTTGAACCATATTTCAGGAATTCGGCCGTTACACTTCAAGCAATAAATTCGTTAACACCGAATCCGACAAACATGACAGAGGCAGCTGTTAACGTACGGCAGACCGACAGACAGACAGACAGACAGACAAAAAAACACTAACTGCCTAACAAATGCGGACGGGAGACAGTCGAGCAAGCTGGGGACGAGAGACTGACCAAGAAAACAAGTAGAATTTAAGAACTAAATAAAACAACATATCACGAATCACTTAACTTCTAATAAACTGCGATGTCTGGCGAAGCCCTGGCGCAGCACCCCCAAAACGCTCTCCCGAACCGTCCGCTGCCAGCCGCTTCAACGAACGCAGGAAGGCGCGCCGATCTCCCGTCTCACTGCGTCGCAGCTCGCGCCGGCCAGACCGATGTCGTGGGTTGACTCCTGTTGCTCTCGTGTCGGCCGCGAAGCCACTACCCCTCGCTGTACGGCGCGGCCCACTGGACTCACGTGGCGACCTCACATGCGCCGACGCTCCAGGCGGACAACTCATCTTGTGTCCCAGTGCGCGACCGACCAACCGATCGATCCAACGGCCAATGCTCATTGCCTTGACAAACGTGAGCCAGCTCATAGCGCTCCTTCAATGCACGTGAACAGGCTACCTTTCCCCTTTCCCGCCAGAGGGAGACACCAAAGTTGCGATTGCCATACTAGCGCCACCGGCAAAAACGGAGGGCGACTGCTTCACACTACGCGCTGCGGCGCGCTCTTCAAAACATCAAATTTACCACGGCTCACAGTATGCTTGGCAGCTTAAATGTCTCGTTATTTTTCGCGACAAATCCCTTAACTTGGCTCCAGAGCTGTTCTGTAAAAATTCAGCATTTATACAGTGTGCTCGAAGCCCGTGAAAATTATTGTTTTGATTGTTTCTACGACGCTTATTACTCTGGCTCGTGTGCGACCACATCTGTTCTACAAAGCAATGGGCATGAAACAAAGAGTATTTGATTTTTCATTTTTCTCCAAAAAAATTTAATTGTATGATGTTTTTTAACTTCAACAATCTTTTAACAGTCTTTTATAAAACATCAATAATTAACACCGTGTATTTGCAGTGAAAATCAGAATTTTGAGTGCTACAGGTAATTATAAACTAGAAGATGTGCATTTTTCTTGAAAAATGATCGTTAAGAATGAGTTAATTACCATATAGTTGATGAATTTCATATTTAAATTATTTAGGTATTCAAACCGGACACAAAAAAATTACAGACTCCAAAGAGTTGCGAACCGCCGCCCGCGCGCACACACGGTTATGCCACGCATATAATTACAATACTGTTCCTTATTTTTGGCACATAGTGTTTCTCGAAAAATGTCAAAGCTGATTTTTCTCTGTAATCTTGTGTGAAAACATTGGCAACCTGTTTGTCGCCATTAACGGTGTTTCACTAAGAAGCAGGTAGCAGTGTCAATGCATTTTCACGGTACGTATGAACAGCGAGACAATCAGAGCACAAGTAGCGTTGACAGAGACTGTGACTGAACACGATTTTTGAATTGCGTAGCCGAAGTATGGTTAATGAAGACGTTGATGGCTGTTAATACAACAGAATGTCTTTAAAGTTTCATTTACAGTGACATAGGAATAACATATCTAATACATAAGCTGGACCTACTTCTAGGAGCGGAACGACATCAGTGTATGAGAGCTACGACTGCTGATTAATCATCGCGCTTCTGTTTGTGTACATCAGGTTTATTCTTATGATGGAAATGAAATGAGCGTTTGGCATCAATGACCGGGAGGCCCCTTGCGAGGCAGGTCCGGCCGCCTTGGTGCAGATCTTATTACATTCGACACCACATTGGGCGACCTGTGCGCCGGATGGTGATGAAAAGATGATAGAGAAAACACAACATCCAGTCCCTGAGCGGAGAAAATCTCCGACCCAGCCGGGGATCGAACCCGGGCCCGTGGGACGGCAATCCGTAGAACTGACCACTCAGCTATGGGGGCGGACATTCCTATGATGAACGCGGTATACCAACCCGCCGCGCCGACGGCGTTGTACAGGATAGGACAAATAAAACAGGTGCAGAGAACAGAGTTCCTGGGTACAAAGAAACATAACAGAGGAAAGGAAATACAGTATTAACCTGACTATAGCAGGTGCTGAAGTGACCTTGGCACTTTTGGGTACTGGTCAACGAGAGCTGAAGACGCATCGAAACTAGACTGCTGCAATTACTGCAGCCTCATCCAAAATGTTGCTGCAGTTCTTAAAGACTATGAGTGCAGCGTGCAGACACTGCACACCAAATCCCAACCTTCTGATCATGCAGTGGTGTTTTGTGGAAGCTATACAGATTCTTCATTGGTCAGGACCCATTATTCAGTGAGTTTACACAACCACCAGGTAAAACCAAACATCATCAGACAGATCCGTGTCCAAGCCAATCATTGTTATCACAGTGAACAGCCAATAACAAAACTGGAGTCACTCAGGAGCAACCACTGGTTTTAATGCATGTACAACAGACACTCGGTAGGGATTCATGTGCAGGTCCAGGTGGAGTATTCACCCGCATGTTCGACGTGATATGCCGACCTCTTGCGAGCAGCATCAGGTTCATGTCAAAGGACTCTGAACCATTTTCTGGTGAGCTGCAGCCACATTTTTTTGGTGTGCGGGCACGTTCCGGAAGGTTTTTCGACTTGTTCAGACTAGGCGTTGCATGGCACTCTTTGTTGGCACTTCGACACCAGTAAACTTTTCAGAAAACAACTGATTACACCATTTCCATGATTCTCTTGTCACGTCACTTTCCGTAATGAAGACCCACTGCTCCACTGTGGATACGATCATCCCCTTTGGACTGCTCCACTCACACATGACACAGCCAGTGGTACTCACAGAACTGGTGTGGATCAGTTGGTGGGCATGCACGTGGTCTGCACGTCACAGGGTGCGGTTATATGCACAATTCGTGTCCAATCATGTCCACTCACTCGTACAGGCCACTTTCATTTGCTCCCCCCTACCAGTAGTAGTAATAGTACTACTACTAGTACTAGTAGTAGTGATAGTATCTAGATCAGCTAACTAGCAGTGGTATCAGTTTTCGGGGATTTCTAGTATGCTGTTGCCGGCCGCTGTGTCCGAGCGGTTCTAGGCGCTACAGTCCGGAACCGCGCTGCTGCTATGGTCGCAGGTTCGAATCCTGCCTCGGGCATGGATGTGTGTGATGTCCTTAGGTTAGTTAGGTTTAAGTAGTTCTAAGTCTAGGGGACTGATGACCTCAGATGTTAAGTCCCATAGTGCTTAGAGCCATTTGAACAATTTTTAGTATACTGCTCAGTTAACCCTTTAGTGACCAAATTATTTCCAGAAGTTGTAGACTTTTTATGAGCACTTTATTGGGCTAAGAAACCATTCATAAAATCATAGTTTAAATCTTGAAAGTGAGAGTTTAGCCTACGAGTATAAAAAAATTTGTGGGAACTATTCTTCCCACCGAACTCTGGAGTAACTTCACTTGTTAATTTAAAAAAAATGTATATCCTATATTTTTAATACAAAAAGCATGTTAAACATTACATTTATAGTTGTATTAGTTCATATTGTCCTTTGAGTTCACTAAGGTGATCTACTATGGAACTTAGAGAAGCATGGTGCTACACACAAAGGTACACGACTGTTGCTACACATTATTTTTGTTATCTTTTCTTTGTTGTTGGTGCTACATTGGCGGCATCTTCTATTTGTTGTAACTTTTGTAGGTAAATGAGTTCCAACTTTCTCCAGATGAACTTCATCTTGTACTCCAGACACACTTCTTTTTGGTGTTTGAAAATGAACGGGCGTTCCTCTTCGCCTATCTTCTACATCTCCTGGTAAAGCGTACAAAATTCTGAAAACCTCATCTGGCGTCAGTCCACACATTCTAAACAATAAGAAACCAACAATAACTCCGATGCCGATTGCATAGCCATAAGCATTGCACTTCACACAGGTTCAGTGGGAAAAATAGTTCCCACTAACTTACCTTGTATTATTTACATAATTTTCAGTCAAATCAAGCAAATATACACGAATACTATCTCCCTCGTAAATATAAAAGTAGATAAATACAACACAAGTCGTTTCACACGCAAAAGGAAAGCACACTGTACAAAAAACGCTGTAACGGTCGAAACAGTTGCTCGTTTTCACGCGGAGACTGCGCTTCTGCATTGATTCACTAACAAAGTAGAAATACAACCGCTTTCGCACACCCATTGACAATCTACATTTACTTAGCATACTCTGATAGAGATGACAGCACAAGTTAGAAGTGAGAAAACGGGTTACTACTGAACTTACAGCGAAAACAAATAAGTGGGAACTGTAGTTCCCACTGGTCACTAAAGGGATACTTAACTGTGGTATTTTCAGTAAAAGTGTCTTTTTTACAATGATGAAATATTGTGCAGGATTGGCTTCTCTGAAAGATATGTTAAAAGAAGTAATATCTAGTTCCATAACAATGTTGTTTTAAAAACACAAAAAATAATTCTGAATACATGTTCGCAGGGGTGGTATCCGAATTGGATGGAAATTGGTAGATATGATGTACATGTACAGAGAAACAAATAATTACAGTTTCAGAAAAACTGAATGATATATTCAAGAGAAAGACCTTCACAAATCGAGTAATTTAATAACGCGTTGGTCCACCACTGGTTCTTATGCAAGCAATTACTCTGTTTGGAATTGATGCAACTCCTTTTTCCTGGTCTCTCCTCTATTTGGTTAACCAATAACATTCTTTCTACCATCTTACACAGAAAAAAGTCGCTTCATTCTTTTTCTATTCCTCTCTATGACCAATGAGGTGGTCTTTATCAGCACAGCTGAGCCTCTCTGTGTGACCTGTAGTTTACTTAAGTGAGCCAGTTCCTGTGACTCTTATGTCGTGTAAACATTTGTTTTTGTTTTTCTTCTGCTTCCTACTTTTGTGCACAATAGTGCTTCCTGTAAAAGAGTTTCCCTCTATCCCCGTTGTAAATGTTCGCAGCGGAAGCTTGCGGCAGAGGAGATCCTGTCAGCATGCAGACAAAGGTCTGGGCACTTTATTTTACAGGTCCGTCTTGATCACACAAATTTTTACACTTCACTATTACCGGTTTCGGCTACTGCCATCTTCCGACCATGAAATATTCTGATGCTGTACTTACTATGTACCTACAAGTTTAGCTTGACGCTGATATGTTGATATTACATCAGAATATTTTATGATCTGAAGATGGCAGTAGCCGAAGCCGGTAATATTAAGTGAAGTGTAAAAATTTGTGAGATCAAGACGGGCCTGTAAAATAAAGTGTCAAAAATGTGATCACGGATTCATTTTCAGACTTTATGTCTTCAATTGAAAAGGTGTAGGCGCCCCAGGGTGGCGTCACGAAGAACCACCTGGGCGTGCGCTATTGATCCTCGCCTTCCTCTCGGGAGGCCTTCTACGAAATGGCTCTAAGGGTGGTGTCCCTCTCTTACTGTTCCTGGTCCAGCCAGAATTATTTCAATGTTCTCTCACTTCTACAAGGAATGGAAATCAGAATCAAGAGTGGATGAACAGTAAGGTTGCATTAGGCAGTTACTGACAATCGGTAGTACAACTGTTAATCACATTGCTCAGCGTCAAACGAATAAATGGGGCTTTCATTTTGAATTTGCGAAAGTTACGTGAATGTGTCTGGAAAAACGGTCACGTAACACATCAGTGTGACAGACAACACAGAAACTGGACACTAGGTGACTGGAGGGGAGGAGTGTGGTCCAATGAGTTATGATTTAGTCTCCTTCCAAAATATGATGTGAGGTATCGAATGCAGTGACGGCTCAATGAGGCATTTAACGTGGAGTGTGTGAAGGCTCTAGAGCAGGAAAGAGGTGATACCAGGATATTTGAGGGATATGTTTCATACGATGATGTTGGCCCTGTCGTTCAAGTTAATGATTTAGATAAGACATCTGTATGCTGCTAAAAGTGGCAATTGACCCTGAATAAAGAAAAGTGTGAAGTTATTCACACGAGTACTAAAAGAAATCCGCTAAATTTCGCTTACGCGGTAAGTCACACAAATCTGAACGTGTAAATTCAACTAAATACTTAAGGATTACAATTACAAATAGCCTAAATTGGAACGATCACATAGATAACGTTGTGCATAGAGCAAACCAAAGACTGCGATTCATTGGCAGAACACGTACTTTAGTGCTTACACCACGATTGTCCGCCCTATTCTGGAGTATTGCTGTGCGGTGTGGGATCCGCATCAGATGGGACTGACGGATGACATCGAGAAAGTACAAAGAAGGGCAGCTCGTTTTGTATTATCGCGAGGAATGGGAGATAATGCCATAGACGTGATACATGAATTGGAGTGGCAATCATTAAAACAGAGGCGTTTTTCGCTGTGACGAGATCTTCTCATGAAATTTCAATCACCAGTTTTCTCTTCCGATTGCGAAAACATTCTGTTGGCACCCACCTACACAGGGAGAAATGATCATCAAGATGAAATAAGAGAAATCAGGGCTCACACAGAAAAATTTAAGTGCTCCTTTTCCCCGCGCACCTTTCGAGAGTGGAACGGTAGAGAGACAGCTTGAAGTTGGTTCATTGAACCTTCTGCCAGGCACTTTATTGTGAATAGCAGAGTAGTCATATAGATGTACGAGGTGCGACAATAAAGTAATCAGACTGATTTTCTTTGCAAGATGTGGCAACCCTGCAGGCTTGTGTAGGCAAAATATCATTGACCTTGGTCTATAAGCTGCTACCTGCTTCTAGTCCAAGCGGCACATCGATGCAACCGCTCAGTCATGAGTTTTGCTGCAGTAAGTTAACACATCTTTGTGTCTCTCATCACGGAAACGGAACCACATAATATTGCGCAACGGTATGCCATTTTTTTTTTGTTAAATTAGGTGAAAACGCGACGATAAGCTTCAGAAGGCTTTTGGAGAGGAGGTTATGTCAAGAGTCCAAGTTTTTCGTTAGCATAAAATGTTTAGTGGAGGTAGAACGAATGTTGAAGATCAATACCGCAGTGGACGACCATCGACCTCACGGACAGATGTCAACTTGGCCAGGGTGCGTGAAATCGATCGATCTCATCGAAGATTATCCATGAATATGATTGTAGAAGAACTGAACATCAATCAAGAAACGGTTCGTCTAATAATAACTGAAGATCTTGGTATGAGAAGGATTTGTGCGAAAATGGTCCCCAAAAATCTCACACCACAAGAGCGAGAAACACGGAAAATGTGGCAGCCGATCTGTTAGAGCAAACGGAAATCAATCCAGAATTGTTGAGCCGTGTTATCACTGGTGATGACAGTTGGTTTATTCAGTACGATCCAGAGACAAAACTCTTAAGTTCGCAATGGTGCTCAAAGGGATCACCCAGACCAAAAAAAGCTCGCATGTCAAAGTCCAAAGTGAAATGCATGCTTATGTGCTTCTTTGATTCCAGGGGAATAGTTCATAAAGAGTGGGTGCCTCCTGGACAAACAGTTAACGAATATTACTAAAAAGAGATTTTAGAAAGACTTTGTAAAAGGGTTCTTCGTATCCATGCCAACATTGCTGATAATTGGATTCTGCATCACGATAATGCGCCATCCCATACTGCTCTGTCAGTAAAGCAATTTTTAACTTCAAAACAAATTTCAGTACTACCACAGCCACCTTATTCACCAGATATCGCTCCGTGCGACTTTTTTCTGTTTCCAAGAGTCAGAACGGCGGTCAAGGGACACCATTTTCAAACAACACAAGATGTCCAAAAAGCTGTGAAAAGTGTGTGCAATCAGAAGGGAACTACTTTGAAGGAGACAACACTAAACTTGACTAAAATGGTAAGCAACATTTTTTTCACATCAGTCTCATTACTTTATTGTCGGCACCTCGCAGATGTACCATAAACATGAACCAGGACGTTTATTTCAACATTCTCAGTGACCAAATGCTGCCCTTCCTACTACATCTTCATGATGAATACGCTGTGAATATTTCCATCTTCCAACAGCCGTGTACACAGAGCTCTACACATATGTTCCTACCTTGATAAACACTCAGGCACCTCTACCACACCTCGTCTGGTCTGCCAAGTCACATGGTCTTAACCCCATGGAAAATGTGTGGGACTGTTTGGAACAGCGGGTTGCAAAGTAGCAGTCGACATCCCCTAAGTTTATAGCTCTGCACACATGTACGTGAAGAAACTTGCGCATGCTCTTTCACCCCAAACTGTGGCCGTTAACACGGTCAGAGCTGTTGTTATTGGGTAGCAGTCTAACATTTCGTGGGAGTAGCTGGTTTTGGTTCTGTGCGCTTATTACGTTCTGAATCGTGAGAAAAAATTAGCGAAAATGAGATGTGCGTAGAGTGCCGTTACAAGTGGACCAGGGTTTGATCCGTGGTCTTACGTGAAGTCTGAACTTTGTTTTCATTCAGAATACACGTAGTCCTTACGAAATGCAATGTGCGAGAGAAATTATCTGACGTATCATACAAGTAATTATTCAAGAAAACGAGCATTAGCCCGGAAAACTTTATCAGCTCACAGTCAATACGTCGCCTCCTACTAGTTCCTTGCAACGTGCACAGAGCCAAAACATCGCCACAGTTTAAAGCTACGTATATCGAGAGTCACACCAAATTCAGGGGACTTCAAATTTCCACGGAAAACATAAAACGTCTCTTTCGGAAACGTTTCACATAATCCCTCTTATGTTACATGATATTCCCATTCAACGTTGGCACCTCGAGTTCTTGGTGCGTTTCTTGGGTCAGCCCATGAGAAAACTGAGCAGTCGTACATGTTTATTTCATTATACACTACTGGCCATTAAAATTGCTACACCAAGAAGAAATGCAGATGATAAACGGCTATTCATTGGACAAATATATTATCCTAGAACTGACATGTGATTACATTTTCGCGCAATTTGGGTGCACAGATCCTGAGAAATCTGTACCCAGAACCACCACCTCTGGCCGTAATAACGGCCTTGATACGCCTGGGCATTGAGTCAAACACAGCTTCGATGGTGTGTACAGGTACAGCTGCCCATGCTGCTTCAACACAATACCACAGTTCATCAAGAGTAGTGACTGGCGTATTGTGACGAGCCAGTTGCTCAGCCACCATTGACCAGAAGTTCTCAGTTGGTGAGAGATCTGGAAGAATGTGCTGGCCAGGGCAGCAGTCGAACGTTTTCTGTATCCAGAAAGGCCCGTACAGGACCTGCAACATGCGGTCGTGCATTATCCTGCTGAAATGTAGGGTTTCACAGGGATCGAATGAAGGGTAGAGCCACGGGTCGTAACACATCTGAAATGTAACATCCACTGTTCAAAGTGCCGTCAATGCGAACAAGATGTGACCGAGATGAGTAACCAATGGCACCCCATACCATCACGCCGGTTGATATGCCAGTATGGCGATGACGAACACACGCTTCCAATGTGCGTTCACCGCGATGTCGCCAAACACGGATGCGACCATCATGATGCTGTAAACAGAACCTGGATTCATCCGAAAAAATGACGTTTTGCCATTCGTGCACCCAGGTTCGTCGTTGAGTAGACCAACGCAGGAGCTCCTGTCTGTGATGCAGCGTCAAGGGTAACCGCAGCCATGATCTCCGAGCTGATAGTCCATGTTGCTGCAAACGTCGTCGAACTGTTCGCGCAGATAGTTGTTGTCTTGCAAACGTCCCCATCTGTTCACTCAGGGATCGAGATGTGGCTGCACGATCCGTTACAGCCATGCGGATAGGATGCCTGTCATCTCGACTGCTAGTGATACGAGGCCGTTGAGACCCAGCAGCAATGTCGCGATACGATAAATCGCAATCGCGATAGGCTACAATCCGACCTTTATCAAAGTCGGAAACGTGATTGTTCGCATTTCTCCTCCTTACACGAGGCATGACAACAACGTTCCACCAGGCAACGCCGGTCAACTGCTGTTTGTGTATGAGAAATCGGTTGGAAACTTTCCTCATGTCAGCACGTTGTAGGTGTCGCCACCGGCGCCAACCTTGTGTGAATGCTCTGAAAAGTTAATCATTTGCATATCACAGCATCTTCTTCCTGTCGGTTAAATTTCGTGTCTGTAGCACGTCATCTTCGCGGTGTAGCAATTTTAATGGTCAGTAGTGTAAATTAACAAGCGATGCTGACAATCTGTCTTCTGCATCTCTCTAAAAGTATTTGCATATGAGCATTTATGTTTCCATGCAAGCCCTCAATCCTATTTACATTGCGTATATTTTGGGAAGTAATTCACTCTTTTGGAAACCATTGCTAGTAGTGAATACATCACCATACGCCCAGAGTACAACGACAGATGGGACGATGAGGTTATACGGAGAGATATAAATTCAGTACAGCATACAGGTGACACAAACGCAAAGGCTGTGATGTTTGTGAGTGTAAACTAACTTTAGCTTCTGAAGCAGACTTACTTCAACTTTATGTAAGACGATAAAACTGCAAACGTTTAAACAATAAGGATCCTAGCTGGATAGTACGAGGATAAAAACATTGTTTCTAATAAAGTAAATAGTGTGTGGTTACATTAACTACAAAATATCTTTTTGAACGTGACGTGTGTGAACAGCGAATGCAAATGTAAGCGCATGTAAACAGCAAGGAAAACACAATAATATTCTGTTTATGATCGGTGTGGTGAAGTTTTGTATTTGTGATTTGGTTTTCATATGAGAAGACTGTCGAGTCTTTTTACAAATAGGTTATACGTAAAATTCGTCTGTCTACCATCCTAACAAATGAACTACCGAATAATTGAGGTTTACTTGGGAAATACAACAATTTTCACCAGGTATTGAATTTCGTTGAATGACGAAACCCTTCGTTGTAGCAGTGAGAGGACATATTTCGGAGGCATCCTAATGTTAACTTCACGATGCAACATTTTTAATTAAGTTAGTCAACTTTTGGGTCAACGTGTTGGCAATTTGCAGGTGTAGTGCAACAATATTTTACGCATCTTGTTCTCTGGAACACTCAAATAACTTTTCAGGACTTTTTATAAATGTATTTGTACAGTATGGTACCACACTCCATCCTGCGGTAGCGTTCTCGCTTACCGCGCTCGGGTTCCCGGGTTCGATTCCCGGCGGGGTCAGGGATTTTCTCTGCCTCGTGATGACTGGGTGTTGTGTGATGTCCTTAAGTTAGTTAGGTTTAAGTAATTCTAAGTTCTAGGGGACTGATGACCATAGATGTTGAGCCCCATAGTGCTCAGAGCCATTTGAACCACTCCATTTGTAACCCATTTTACAGAATGTGAATTCCAAAACAAGACATCACAGTGAATTAGCATTATGAGAGTAGGAGCAGGGAAATAGCCAGTGACGTCACAGCATCGCATGACTCGAATGAAAGTTATTTAGCGGGCTTTCAGATTATTTCAATCTCATTTCCATTTTTATAAAAAAATACTGAATTTCAGGAGGGAAAAAAGCATGTTAGGAGCATAAAATGATATAATTAATCATTTAATACAGAACTGCCTGGCAGATTACAACTGTGTGCCCGACCGAGACTCGAACTCGGGACCTTTGCCTTCGTGGGCAAGTGCTCTACAATTTCTTTTATTTTTTTTTTTAATCTCGTTTTGTTCGCTATTGTTCGTTGCATCTGCTCAGGGCGGACGTCGTAAGACATCCGTTTAAGTTCGTTGTTGATCGATTAGCTCAGTTTTTTTTATTACAGAGGGCTGCCAACCCTCCGACCGAACACGCTGAGCTACCGTGCCGGCGGACCTTTGCTTTTCACGGGCAAGTGCTCTACCATCTGAGCTACCGAAGCACGACTAACGCCCGGTCCTCACAGTATCTCGTCTCCTACTTTCCAAACTTTACAGAAGCTCTCCTGCGAACCTTTCAGAACTAGCACTCCTGAAAGAAAGGATACTGCGGAGACATGGCTTAGCCAGGAGAGCTTCTGTAAAGTTTTGAAGGTAGGAGACGAGATACTGGCAGAAGTAAAGCTGTGAGGACCGGGCGTGAGTCGTGCTTCGGTAGCTCAAATGGTAGAGCACTTGCCCGCGAAAGGCAAAGGTCGCGAGTTCGAGTCTCGGTCGGGCACACAGTTTTAATCTGCCAGGAAGTTTCATATCAGCGCACACTCCGCTGCAGAGTGAAAATCTCATTCTGGAATTTAATACAATTTCCAGAAAACAGTCAAATATCCTATTGTCATGACGTAAAAAGATTACTTGCGTAAAATTACACAGCGAGAACCGATGCAGCTATATTCAAATCAAAAAGTAAAATAAAACACGTTCCAGCCTTTGGCACATATGCCTGGCTAGGAACAACATCAGACTGATGGCTTACATTGCTGTCACGAAAACAGTACAAGTTGCGCCGCCTATCAGGAGCGGACATGTGCCAATTTGAAACATTTTAACAGAAATAATTGAGAAAAACGACATTTAATTATAGAAACAAAATACAAAGGAAAAGAACTTATTGTATTTTTGGAAATACACAGTAGTCACGCAGATAAAGTATAACTAACTATTAGGCTTTACAGAAAATATTATTACGTAATGGACGGAATAATATAGAAAATTTATACAAACAGCTCTGTAATTCAAATAATATCTGCATGAAGGTAATTTTCGTAGAACACATCTATGGGATTCGAGGAAAATGATGTTTCGGAACTAGAAGCAGGAAAGTATTGTAAAAATAGAGGAATCAAAATTCCGCTTGTAGTGGATTAAAACTACTAGAAAAATTTTTGTTATGTAATTGTAACTGTTCATTGAGGATGAGACCAACGTCCTTTGAAAAATGCTTAAAAACCCCCAGCTCTTCGAGTACGCCGAGCCTATGAGCTGCCTGCTTTTCTCTATGTAAAATGGAAATTTCATCGAGCTTTTCGGTTTGTGACCGGAAATTAACAGATGATCAGCAGAAGTGGAATTATGTACATTAGTGCCACTTCTGCCCAATAAATATTCCTTGTACTTGACACTAAAAAATCTTCTCGTTTGTCTTATTTAATAAACAGGACACGTTTCACAAGTGATTTTATACACTCCTGAATTGTTTATAGGAGCAACTGTGGACTTGAGATTGTGAATAAGATTTATTTGCAAGTTACTGTTAGTGGAAAAGGTAACTTTGCACCTGTACCTTTTAATTAGAAGACGACGAATTTTATAAAAAATAAGGCCTGAAAATGTATCGAGAAAACATTTTTGTACTCGTTACTGTGAGAAACAGCACTTATACCTAAAGTGACGTCTTTAACTTCAATTTCAACTTTGAAGATCTTGTCAACCAGTGAGGGATCATAGCCGTTATTAACTACAATAATTTTTATTATATTTATCTCTTCATTATGCTTTTCAGATGACAAAGGTATTGAAACTGCACGATGGAAGGCTGAATAGTAAAAAGCTTTTTTACAGGAATAAAGATGCACTGAATTAGCGGGCACAATTTGATCTCTATTAGAGGCTTTTCGAAAAATACCGGAAGAGCGCCTGTTGTCGTCAGTAGCAATACTGAGGTCCAGGTAATTAATTATTTTCTAACTCACAAGTTGTAAGAGGTCCGAGCAGATGTGATTTCGATGTGTTGCTCATGTGCTACCTGCGATATGAAAGGTCTCTGACCAGAGAGCAGTGTTGACTGCAGTTGGAATTGTGTAGCTGTAGCAGTAAGTTGTTGCTAGTCTGGAGTCTGCTCTGGTCTGGTATGGTGTATCGTGTTGGCTGGCCCGGTCGCGGCGCAGCGATGTCGGAGCCTGAGTATTATTGTATAAGGTAAAAAGCAGCCTCGCGCATATGTAGTAATGTTATCTCAAGTCGGATGTAAATTTTTTAGAACTCTCGTAATAATAATCTTCCTCGTAAAAAGTAACTTTTAACAACCATTCATTTCAATTTAAAGAATTTATTAATTTCTCCCATCCATGATCATCCCGATTATTGCAATAGAAAAATCAGTTGCTTCCTTTCATAAATGACAGATAGGTCGGCCAGCATTGCACAGAGCTGTGCCGGAAAAATTTATTGTAAGAGCAGATATATCCAGCGACTTCATTGAGGTAAGAATTTTTCCATTTTATATTCAGAATGATCTTTCAGGGCCATGATGCAGCACTGCTGTCGTCCAAAATTTACCAGGTTAAATTCACAGTGAATTATTGAAAATTCATACGTGAGTGACAATTTAATTGAGAGGTTAGTTACATTGTTTTATTACCAGGTTACTGAATTCATTTTTTTATTGGGACGTTACACTGAATGTGAACGACATAATTATAATTTTTACTGTTGAGAGGTTTAGGAATTTTTCTGTTTTGAGGTTACACTAAATGTGAATGAATTTTAAGCTTAGATTAAATCAGAAAGAATTTTGTGTGGAGGTTAATGTGAAAAGAAATTTTGTGGGAGGTTACAAATGAGAAAGAATTTTGTGGGCAGGTTACACTGAATGACGATATTTATTTATATTAATGATTTTAAATTATTGTGGGGAGGTTACACTTGGCGACAACCGGCCAGGATCGTATTTCTTTGTGAATCTCTGAGAAGTAGTCATATATGTGCTCTTATTTACTTAAATGTAGTTTGCATCTGGCGCAACGCATTTACTAATTTGTCACCCTTTCTTTCACAGATCATCGGCAATTTATTGCTCTTTGTTGTAATTGTTTGTTCCATTTTGCTTGGCTCTCTTTCATTTTGTGCTTAATTTTGATTTGTGAAAAATGCCGCGAAAAACTGTTAACAGTACATCGCGATGTGCAATGAGTGAAATAGCCGACTCGCATAATTTGACCAATAATACTTGCGACACTCAGTGTAATAGCGATAACCCTCTAATTACTGATAATCAGTGCATACCGACCACTAGTAATGATTTTGATCCTAATGATGAACAAACAAATTCAATTATGTCCACAGTAAATGTAATAATTGATGACGCGGCACATTCCGATACAATGAACGCTGCCCAGTTTGACACGCCTGATTTGCAAAATTTGCATAGTGAACAGATAAATTTTTCTCGCGAAGATGAGCTATGTAGTCAACATACGTCAGATTTATTTGATTCCGAGGTAGTGACCCACAGTGCACATCCGATTGGCAAACCTTTTCGAGAATCACAGAATGACCAAATGGTTACACAAAACGTGACAATTGCAGGTACGCCATCAAACAGCGCAGAGAATAGAGTAGGTAATATTGGCATGGATCAAGTTATGGCGTTATTGCTACAACTTACAACAAATTAATGAATCGAACAAACAAATTAATGAAAAACTAAACAACAATTCCAAACAGTCGAATGAAAAACAAGACAACCTAAGTGAACAGAACAAACAACTTAGTGAACAGATTACAGCCGTTGCCGCGCAATGTCACAATATTAAAGAACAATTAATTACGTGAGGAAATTAAGGCTTGTGCTAGGAACAGCAGTAAAGAAATTAGATCTGTTGCACAAGAATTAAGTAATACGCATGCAGCCACAACGAAATTACTAGAGATGAAATTAGTACAGTCGCTAAACAATGTTCTGAAAACGCAACACAGTTACGCGACGAGTTTAAATTAATGTCATCAGAACTTTCACGCACACTGGATGCGAAAATAGATACGAAATTTGAACAACAAATCAGTCAAATAGACGAACGTTTTAATCACCACCTACAAAACAGTGAAACGCGTTACAGTAAATTTATACAGGAACAGAATAAAGTAAAGCAACAAGTCATGGAAACAATTACTGCACAGGGACAGGAAGATAAGCGTAAATTGTTTACGAAAGCAAAAACATACGTAGACAACAATATTGCTACAGTATCGGACGGAATCAAACAGTTGAACACCGAATTGCATGATGAAATCTCCGATCTTAAAACAAAAACAGACACACACACGTTAGACTTTCAGACAATGACCAACAGACTTGAAAAGTTGGAACTAATACAGGATCCCGATGCCATCAAAGCAGACTTTAAAAAATTGAACAAAACCACACGTAAAATACGAAAACAAATTAATGCTTGTGATACTAAAAACGATGATCAGGTAAAAGTACTGACTGAAAAATATGATGAATTGGCCAGTCGTATTGAGGTTATCGAAAGTAATAATGACACCATATCAGACGATACGTCACCTGTTTCGTTTAATCAAACACCCGAATTCCAAAATTTACAGCAGACGATCAGTGAGATAGGTTCGTCCAATAATACATTACGTAGAAAATTGTCAACTTTACAGCACGAATTGACGGAGATGAAAAATATTTCAGCGTCTAACACGGCACAGCATACGCCACATTCCCAACATTTGTCACACTCACAGAGCCAGTGTAACTTTGTAAACTTCTTCAGCAGCATTTATCCGCGGTTTGAATACTATACTTCCGACAGAATTAAAAGACAGAATCACAACGTATGTAGACGACATTCTTATTGCAGAAGCTAACTGGTCTGAACACAATCTGATTCTTGAACAACTGTTGCAAACTTTTCGTGCACAAGGACTCACAGTTAATCTTAGCAAATCACACTTTGTTCAGCAGAAGACATTTCGCCTGACACGGAAAAACTTCAAGCTTAACGTGACATTACTGTACCTACGACGAAGAAACAACTACGCAGCTTTTTGGGTTTAATTAACTTTTTTCGTAAATTTATTCATTACTCTGCTTTAGACACCCCTAGATTATGTCAATTGACGGGTAAAAACACTATTTGGTCCTGGGATAGCCAAGCACATTCTGACTTTGTCAATCTGAAACAAGCTTTGTTGAATGCACCACTTTTATCACATCCAGATATTACTAGAAATTTTTCCATTGCCACCGACAGTTCTAACACCGCTTAAGGTGTACACATTTTTCAGGAAATTGAAGAAGATGGTTCTACAGTAATTAAAAACATTGCCTTTGCGAGTCGCATTCTGTCACCTGCTGAACGCAATTATTCTGTCACAGAACTTGAAACATTATGTGTTGTATGGGCATTTACGAGATTCAGGCATTTTCTTTATGGAAGACATACGACCGTTTACACAGATCATAGAGCCACACAGTTTTTACTTTCCGCAAAATTTACACATGACAGATTAAGCAGATGGAAACTTTATTTACAGGAATTTAATTTTACAATTGTTCACATTCCCGGTACACAAAATATTGTAGCAGACGCACTATCCCGTTCTCTCAGCAACAATCAGCAAGACATCGCAACCAACTTCCGCCAAGCAAATTTTAGCGTCATGTATATTCACCAAGATGCATTTGAAAATTTCATTTCGTCGTCATTACGAGACATAGCACAAGAGCAGAGTAAAGACAACGTATGGAAAGAAATTAAACACCTTTGGCAAGATAGGAATAATGTTACCATTAGAAACCATTACACTGTACGCGATAACATTCTGTTTCGCCGCTCTCACCCTGACAGCAACAATTGGTTACTATGCATTCCTGACGAGTTTGTTAACAAATTAATTTGGTATACTCATTTAAGTTACGCACATTACGGAGTCAGAAAATGTTTTCTTATACTGAGACAGAACTGTTATTTTGCCAACATGGAGAAACGTATTCGACGAATTTTAGCGTCATGTAAAATCTGCCAGAAAGCTAAGTCAGACACGACTTCACATATTCCTCCGTTACATCCCATTGTACCTGTTAAATTGAGACACATGGCCGCTGTAGACATTTTTTGTCCGATTCCCAGATCTAATAGAGGTTTTTGTTACATCTTTGTCGCTGTTGAACTCACTTCGAAATTTGTTACCCTCACTCCGTTACGCAAAGCTACTGCTAAATCGATTTCGAATGCATTTGTAAAACATTTTTTATTTCGTGTAGGGCATGTATTGAAAGTAATGCAAGTAATTTCCGACAATGGATCATAGTTTCGATCTGCTATATGGGCACGTATGTTACGAACAAAAAACATTTCTCCGCTCTATATATCCAAGTATCACGCTTCTTCGAACCCTTGTGAACGATTAATGAAAGAAATTGGTAAACTATGTAGAATATACTGCCATAAAAAACATATTGATTGGGATACACACACATACTGTCATTCCAGGATGTAATTAACTCAATACCAAATGAATCTACTATGCTATCTCCGACTGTTATATTGAAAAATGTTGAACCACCTAACAAAATTAAAGAATTAGTATCCTTTCCTACATCTCGTCGACTACGACACCATGAAATAATTGACATTGCGCTGAACAACATCAAACGTGCCGCAGAGCGCTGGAGAAGACAGCAAAAACAGGTTTGTACACGCCGTGACTTTCACATTAGACAGAAGATATTAGTACGCACACATTATTTATCCAACAGAGGAAATAGTAGATGCAGTAAATTTGAGCTTTTATACGCAGGTCCGTATAGAATTCGCAGCATTCCTCACCCCAATGTAGTACACGTCGAAACTCTGAGAACCAGAAAAAGTAAAGGCAATCACCATGTCTCCAATATTAAACCCTTCATTGAATGAACATACTTTATGATTTGTCGCACTGTAATGCCATTTGCAGATATTTATATGAACACTTACTGATGATTATCGTATTTTTTCCTGGCAAGTGCCCGGCAGGGTAAGGTTAGCAGGTCGCTTTTCTTGCCGTTACACATCAGACCGTGCACATTTTTCCAGATAAACTTACATATTTTATGACTACTTATGCTATTCTATCTATGTGACTACTTACTGATTATTATCGTATTTTTTCTTGGTAAGTGCCCCGCAAGATAAGGTTAGCAGGTCGCTTTTCTTGTCGTTATATATCAGACCGTGCACATTTTCCATTTTTCGTGTATGTATGATTGTTTTCCTGTTTTGTTTGTATACACTACGAAATCTTTAAGATATAACAAACACCAGTTGACTTTAACATTTTTCCTTATGATATCTCAATATCTTGGCTACTGCATTATGAGACTGTGTGTACATTTTTGCACCTGAACACTCTCTATGTTTTTGACATAATACGTTTTCTGTCATGCTATGCTGTATGCTTAATTATATCACTAGAAACAAGTTTTTATTTAATGGGTATATGATGTAAATGCAAGATATTAATCCTTATTCATCATTTTCAGAAAGCAATAACGTGTAAAAGAAATAAATTAAACAAACCACAGTGGATTACTATGAAATGGGAATTTTACCTTCGGAATGAACGAAATAAAATGGAATACCTTGTGATGAAGAGTAAATGGATCAGAATTAACAAGCATTCACAAGAATATACTATACACATCGTATGATAGCAGTCTTAACTAATTATTTTTCTTTCAGAATACGAGGCGATTGATGCAGGCTGTCAGACAGAACTACACATCTTAGTTTTAGTGATGAAATATGCTAGAAATAAGAACCTCTATACTATGAATACTTGTATGAAGTAAATGATAATATGAATAATGAAGTGTCTTTTTTGCAGATGATAATGAATGATGATGAATAGTTATATGAAAAATATGCTAATATGAATAATGAGGTTTTTCTTTGCAGGTGATGATATTAATGAAGTTATGGTAATATGAATAATGAAGTTTTTCTTTGCAGATGAGGATAATGATGAAGTTTATATATTTACTGTTAGTTAAGAAATGCTATGTAGTTATTTAAGTATTTGTTGCAGTTCGTTTTGACAGTATGTCTTATATTGTATGGTATTATGACTGAATGTTTTGGAAAGGACAGCTAGAGTACATACATATTGAGTACACGTTTCATTACCTGTTAATTCGAAGTTCACTACTTTTCAGCATAATATGCGTTTCTTCTTTCAGCTGAATAATCCATTTTGTATTTTTTCCAGGAGAAGCTATTCATGAAACTAATGTGCTATAAGCAGTTAGTTATTAAACCTGTTCTAGTACTTGAATTTTTTTTACCCATTTGTGTGTGTCATTCATGAATGTGATCACATATACTTTACTTATTTCATAACCTTGCTACAGCTGACTCATGACGAATGACGTTATTAATCGTTATTTGCAGCAATAAGTCAAAAGCAAGTATTTTCATGCCCCAGCAATTAATTATCGATCGCAACGCAATGCACTGCTTGCACAGAAAAATGTATTACCAGTCCCAAATAATGCTACTAGTTTAAGAGATATTTATAGTACTAAATATAATGCAGATTTGTCAGATGTATTGAATCCATTATATCTATGTATTATTGGACCACAGACCTTGAGTAATAGTTGCAGTGTGTTGCATTTTAAATATGTCTTATGTCACTTGAATGATGAGTTCTGAGTAATACTGAATGATGTTTTCTAAGCACAGACTTTGAGTAATAGTTATAGTGTGTTACATTTTAAATATGTCCTATGTCACTTGAATGATGAGTTCTGAGTAATAATGAATGATGTTTTGTAATAATGCATAAATGCTATGCCAATAATTTCTGTAAATAATATTTTTGTTATACTCTATAAATGCTATGCCAATAATTAACTCTCATTTTGAATGATGACTTCTGAATAATACATAAAAATGGTTTGTAACTGGCCAATGAGTGCCAATGATTACTATAACTAGATGAATTATGTAAATGGTATGCCATTAATTACCTCTTGCTTTGAATGATCACTTCTGAATAATGCATAAATATGGTTTGTAACTGGCCAATGAGTGCCAATATTTAGTGTAATCAGATGACTTATGAATACTGTTCTGTAATACTCCATACATAGTACAGAAATGTTTAGTAACCAGGCAATGAGTGCCAACAATTACTCAAATCGGTTGATAGACTAGTGTAATTCTCTATGATGACTAGCATAAGACTTAATGTCCTTCACCTTCTGACCTAATTACCAGAAATTACTGCAATATCCGTTTGTCCTGTCTATCCTCATGATCATGGAGCACTATACTTGGTTTTTGCACTAATTCTAAGTTGGTGAAAAAGTATGTGGTGTTGACACATCATGCTGTCCACCACCTTGAACGATGGAGATGTTATTATGGTCCCACTGTTTGGTGTACCTAATGTACTACCAAAACGATAACATTGGATATTAATGCAACATTTCAGTGTCTTGGCTACACTGATTAATGCTTCAGGGAAGAGAACTTCAGATTGTCTCACTTGGTGTTGTGCTTCTGTAGAAAGATTAGAAAGATATGGACTTTCAGTGCAGCTACGTGCAACCTACTGTGCTATAACCATGATGCAATCCTTCCCATTCCTTTATAAAATGGTTTTATATATATATATATATATATATATATATATATATATATATATACATACATATATATATATATATATATATACACAGTGCGTGTGCACTTTATGTCATTTATTAGTATGTTTTGTACTCATTGCATATCCTAGTTCTTGTAAAATGGTAAAAAATATATACAGTGCGTGTGCACTTAATGTCATTTGTTAATGTGTTTTGTACTCATTGCGTGTGCATTTTGTCATTGCTTGATATGTTCTGTACTCAGTGCATGTGCACTCTATTTCATGTTCTGCACTTATATATATATATATATATATATATATATATATATATATATATATATATATATATATATATACTTAATTAACTAAGTAAACTTAGTTAACTGTAAACTTAGTTAATTAAGTAGATTTTAGAAAAATTTGTTGCTCATGGCAAGTCCAATTGACTCACCATCGCTGCCAAATTTTTGCCCCCCCAGGGGAGGGTTATGTAAGAGGTCCGAGCAGATGTGATTTCGATATGTTGCTCATGCGCTGCCTGCGATATGCAAGGTCTCTGACCAGAGAGCAGTGTTGACTGCAGTAGGAACTGTGTAGCTGTAGCAGTAAGTTGTTGCTAGTCTGGAGTCTGCTCTGGTCTGGTATGGTGTATCGTGTTGGCTGGCCTGGTCGCGGTGCAGCGATGTCGGAGTCTGAGTATTATTGTATAAGGTAAAAAGCAGCCTCGCGCATGTGTAATAATGTTATCTCAAGTCGCAAGTAAATGTTTTAAAGCTCTCGTGATAATAATCTTCCTCATAAAAAGTAGCTTTTAACAACCATTCATTTCAATTTAAAGAATTTACTAATTTCTCCCATCCATGATCAACCCGATTATTGCAATAGAAAAATCAGTTGCTTCCTTTCATAAATGACAGATAGGTCGGCCAGCATTGCACAGAGCTGTGCCGGAAAAATTTATTGTAAGAGCAGATATATCCGGCGACTTCATTGAGGTAAGAATTTTTCCTTTTTTTATTCAGAATGATCTTTCAGGGCCATGACGCAGCACTGCTGTCGTCCAAAATTTACCAGGTTAAGTTCACAGTGAATTATTGAAAAGTCATAAGTGAGCGACAATTTAATTGAGAGGTTAGTTACATTGTTTTATTACCAGGTTACTGAATTCATTTTTTTATTGGGACGTTACACTGAATGTGAACGACATAATTATAATTTTTACTGTTGAGAGGTTTAGGAATTTTTCTGTTTTGTGGTTACGCTAAATGTGAATGAATTTTGAGCTTAGATTAAATCAGAAAGAATTTTGTGTGGAGGTTAATGTGAAAAGAAATTCTGTGGGGAGGTTACAAATGAGAAAGAATTTTGTGGGCAGGTTACACTGAATGACGATATTTATTTATATTAACGATTTTAAATTACTGTGGGGAGGTTACAAAGTGAAGCTGATTCTTTTATGAAAATTATTAGAAATTTGAAACAAAAGCTGAATTCCTTCCCAGGAACTACTGTGCATGATCAAAATGTCGTCCACGTACCGAGAATATGTCAAAATACCCAGATAAGCAGCTCAAAAATTATTGAAGAATTTCTCTTCCAGCGAATTAATGAAAATATCGGCCAAGATGACTACCAACAAAGAAAGAAGACAATCGGAAGAATAATTTAAAAGACTTTATTCCTTGACAACCATGCGAAAAACATACCCATGTCAAACCAAAAAAACATATGCTGTCAGAAAAAATATTGTTGATCACCAGACATTTTTGAGAGAATGATGTCTGATGATTTCTGCGATGGCAGCCCTGAAGGAAAGAGCAAATGGATGTACTTTTTGATTACCGACGAGTCTCCAGTAGAGCTTTTTTCAAACATCAACAAACAAATTGCCCGATTCCGTACAAATGAGCCCAGTCCACTGACAAAAACAGGGATGCAGTTTTCTATGAGAAGGTAGCAACCCCAGAAAATAAACGATTCGCGGAAGGACCTACGGAAGAGGGATGAATGGTGCAGGGACTTGCTGTTGAACCTGAACGAAAATACATGTGACATATTGGGCATATGCAGGGAAAGAAGTCCACTACTGCAAAAATTACACCACTGATGACAAATTGCTGGAAATAGTAACCACCGTAAAATACAGCATGATCTCGTTGCGCAAAGTCCCTTAAGCCAAACTCGTAGTTAAGGCAAAAAAAAAAAAAAATAATATTGGTTCTTGCAGGAATACCTCAGTTCTTGTGAGAAGTTTTATCGGTTTACACGAATTTCGGTTATGGCGAATTACTAACTCTTTTTCAGACTAGCATAGTTAAATTTCATTGCAACACAAACTTCCCATGTTATCGTATTCTTAAGTGTTAATTTTTCCGAAATGAGTGCAAGAAATATAGCTACAAAGCTAACTACTCATTACTGATTCGTTTCTAACGTACTGTAAGTCGACAGCCGCGATGATTACTTCAACAATCAGCATGTACAGTATATTTAAATCAATTCAATAATGTGTGCATTAACATTTAGAAACGTATTCGATGCCAGGTATTTTTTAGACGTAGCCAAATCGAGTTAGAATACTGAATAAAAATCTATAAACGGTAGCGCAAGGAAAAGTGGCAAAGAGAAAACAGATGGCTCTAACTATACAGGCAAAGCTTAAGATTCTGAATGAAATGGACCTTGGTACAAAGAAAACAGTAATTGCAGAGTAGTCTGGAAATTCCAAATATACCTACGGCAATTAAGAATCAAGAAAAATCATTAATACTGCTGCGTCGGGCTTCGGAAACAAATCTAAACGACTTCATAGCGCTATGAAGACATCGTGACGTTACTGCTAGAATGGTTTAATCATATGCGTGCATCTAACGTACATTTAAGTGGCCCTAATATTCAGTCAAAAGCAAATGAGATTGCTAAAAATATAAACATCGAAGATTTCTGTTGTTCTTCTGGTTGGCTGTACTGGTTCCAAAAGAGACATTGTTTCATCTGCACAAATTTATGGTGAAGAAATAAAGTTGTTGAAGAAAATGCGGATAACTGGTTGCACGAATTCGACCGAGTGAGAGAAAAGCATGCCTCGTGCTATGTGTTCATTATGGTCGAAACTGAGCTTTTCTACATACTTCTTCCAAATCACAAATGGGTAAAAGGTAGTAAGTGTCACGGTGGAGCACCCAGCAAACAACGTGTAACTGGTGCCCTTATATGTAACGTGGACGGAAGTGTAAAGATGCATTGCTGGGTTATCGGTAATACCGAGATACCAGTTGTTTTAAAAACATAAATATGGACACTTTACCTTGCATCTACTCTCAACAAAAGGAAGCTTTTTTCAACGGCACATCGTTTTGTGAATGACTTCTTCTTTTCAACAGTCGAATGCTCGCTCAAAAAAGACCGGATAGATGTACTACCCATAACGTTCAGGATCTGAACATAGCGAACATTAAAGTCCAGTTTTTTCCACCAAACGCGACAAACCGCCTTCAGTCCTTTGATTAAGGCATTATTTCTCTCAAGATGAGAACTTATCGCAAGCGCCTTGTAAGAGCTGCAAATCGTGCTGCTGTAAATAATACTGCAACCTCAAGTCGGACTCCGCTTGACGCAATAAAAGCCATCGCAGCAGCCTGGAACTCCATTTCGCCACATTATAATACAGAAGTGCTGTAACAGAGCCTTGTAGACGTAGCACCACTGAAGATGTCCACGAGTTAGACGATACTGCTACATCTGATGAGTGGACAGTTCTGCAATACGCTGCGAACCCTGGGATTACTTTTCAGGAATAATTAGTGCAGACGACAGTGTTGCCGTATGTGCTTCTGTAGATTCTGATGTGCCAAAAGCGGCGACCGAGGTGCAAGAAGAGTCATCAGAAGAAAGCGAGTGGGAGGAGAATCCAGATACCATTCCACCTACTCGTAGGGGATGTTTGCAGCCTTGGGACAGTTTAGAACTATTTGCTTCAACATCAGACGTCACTGCTGGTTTTGCGGACGCTATAGTTACAACTGGATGTGATATTCAGAGAACCAAGCTCGAATTTTTTCCAAGAAGGTGCTGTAATTTGTGAGTATTTGTACTTTCGTAGTCACTTTATAGTGTTGTAAGTCCACAGTGATGTGAAGTGATTAATACTCTAGAGCAGTGGTTCCCAACAGGTGGTCCGCGGACCCCCAGGGGTCCGCGAGCTATGCCAGAGGGGTCCGCAAGATGCTATTAGAATAAAAAAAATATTAAATATATTTCGTATGATAACAGATTTTTAGTTTTGGCCGCTTCCTGCATGACAAGAGCTTTAGCGAACGCTAACTTTTACGTCTAGCGTCTTCCTAGAGTGTAAAGATCAAAGGTCAAATCGCGTTACATAACTTGTAGGAACATGAAACGTATTGATCTTGACGCTCTAACAGCTGATTGCTCAGAAATCTCATGGCATCAGATAATCAGAGAACCTACAATCGATGGCAAAATTAATGAACTTGGTGATAAACTCACTGCCCTCTATGACAAACATGCACCTGTACGCACAATCCGTGTAAGAAAATCTGCTCCATGGCTGACAGCTGAATTACGTCAAATGATGAATAATAGGGATGCTGCCCACAGGCGTTTCAAGGCAGATCCGAAACCCGAACGTTTCGAAGAATATAGAAAGCTACGGAACAGAGTGAAACAATGCATTTGCAATGCTAAAATCAGGCACGCTCGCTCCCTTGTATGCAGCGATCTGACGCCCACGACTCTGTGGAAGAATCTCCATAGCTTGGGGGTCGGAAAGGCAAAATCGGAAACTGCTTTCCATGTCTCAGCTAACGAATTAAATGAATTCTTCTCTGCACCTCTGAATACCCACACGGCTGATAATTACCGTCCACAAGAATCCCCCAACTGTATAACTAACAATGATACCTTCCATCTAAAGCACATAACAATAAATACGGCAAGAAAAGCAATGATGATAATCTCTTCTGATGCGACAGGTATGACAGTATCAGTATAACCATGATTAAGAATGTTGCCGATATCTTAGTACATGTCTGAACTGACATATTTAATTTTTCTCTCGCGAACGGAATATACCCCACTGCATGGAATAGAAGCATATTTCGACCCATCCCTAAGATCGAAAACCCGCAACTGCCTAGTGATTACCGACCAATTAGCATACTGCTTGCTGTTTCCAAAGAACTTGAATATATTGTTCATGATCAAATCACTGAACACCTGCATGAATTCAGCCTATATGACAAATTTCAATCCGGTTTCCGTAAACATCACAGCACAAACACTGCTCCAATTAAAGTAACTGATGACCTGAAATATGCCATCGACAGCCGAAAGGCAACAATATTGACGCTACTAGATTTCAGCAAAGCTTTTGACACTGTTAACTTTGACATATTGCTCAGAAAAATACAACAGCTTAATTTCTCAGATAGTGCAATGAGATAGTTTGAAAGCTACTTAAAAGACAGACAGCAATGTGTTGTCTGCGTAAATGAAAAATCTTCCTGGAAACATGTCTCCTCGGGAGTGCCACAAGGATAAGTCTTAGGACCACTTTTGTTTTCTTTATATGTCAACGATATTTCGTCGGTTCTGTCCTGTAAATATCATTTCTATGCCCACGACCTCCAGCTCTACCTGAGCGTCAGACCTGAAGATGTAAACACTGCAGTCGCTCATATGAATGATGATCTGTCTTCAGTAGTGACATGAGCGAAAAACCTGGGTCTTAAACTAAATGCAAAAAAGACACAAGTAATATTAATAGCCCATCAGAAATTAATAAGTTCAGATTTCCGCGAACGACTGCCTCCTATCCTGCTCGACGGTATTCCAATACCATATCAGAAAACAGTTAAGAACTTGGGTGTAATTTTGGATGACCATCTCAACTGGGTGGAGAATACAGTCGCAGTGTGCTCGAAGACATCTGCTTGTCTCTATGCTCTCAAAAAATTTCGAAACATATTTCCACAGGACTTGAAACGCCAGCTTGTGCAAGCACTCGTTCTACCGAACCTCCACTATTGTGATGTAATTCAACAAAGCATGAGTAGTGAAAACATAAGACGGTTAGAACTAACTATGAATGTCTGTGTGCGTTACATCTGCAACATTCGCCGATATGATCATGTTAGTGCTTCATACTCTCAGCTAGGGTGGCTGCGGCCGGACAAATTGCGTCACTACCACACTCTATGTCTACTTCACCGACTCCTCGTCGCGCAAGCACCCCAGTACCTTGCCTCAGAGATTAAACACCTGTCATGCCATCATAATCGAAACACGAGGTCACTCTTCTTTGGTATCCTAACTGTGCCCACTCACAAAACAAAAACTTTTGCAAACTCCTTCTCAGTTGCTGCTGTCCGCCTCTGGAACAAACTGCCCCTTACCTTGCGCAAAATTCAAACACCTGCTGCTTTTAAGAAGAACCTGATGCATTTCCTACTATCATCCTCATAACGTTTTCCACAAAGTTAATGTACAAGGCCAATCCTCTCCTCTGTCAAATAGCAAAGCTAGTGTCTCCTATCTTGCTCCTTCCTCTTCTTCCTCTTCATCTCTCTCTATTAGCCATGCAATCTTCTTTCCCTTTATATTACCTTAACTATGTTTCACCATGTCTCTATTCTTCTTCTCCCTTCACCATCAGTCTCCCTCATGGTCCCTGCTGCTAGCACTACTGTCTACAATCTGTCTCTTTCATAATGTCTAATTATAGCAGTACTTATCATCTACGAATATAAACTCTGTATGTATTTATTTTTTCGAAGTGTGCCTTTGTAATTGTTTATTTCACTTTTTGTACTAGATGTAGTTTAACATGCCTACGAAAACATATGAATGTAAAATAAGTAGAATGCCTGGTTAGAAGTAAGAGAGGGCCTGATGGCCCTAATCTTGCCAGGTTAAATAAATAAATAAATAAGGAGATCGGCAGTGAGCACGAGCAACTTCTTATTCATACGGAAGTAAGATGGCTTTCTCGAGGTAGGATCTTGTCAAGATTTTTTGAACTTAGAGACGAGGTTCATGTCTTCCTTCTTGACAGAAAGTACGCGGATTTTGTCACTAACTTCTCTTGGCTTTGCTCAGTTGCGTACTTAGCTGATGTGTATGAACACTTGAATGTGTTAAACTTGAGTTTACAAGGAAAAAATGTAGACATGTTCAAAGTTGACGATAAGATTGGTACTATGGTCAAAAAGTGTCAGATCTGGGCGTCAAGGATAGAAATCGAGTCACAAACTAACTTTTCTACTTTAAAACAATTCTTGCAGTCATCAGAGGAGAGTTTGCCTGACCATATCAAGATCAAAGTAGCCGACCATCTATGCAGCCTAGCCACCACTTTTAGAGAGTATTTCCCTGAACCTGACCCTGACGACAGATGGATTCGAAATCCATTCAGCTATGAAGAAATAGACAAAATCCAAGGCCTCACTGAAGAAGAGCAAGATCAACTTGTGGATCTGTCCAGCTGTGGTACGATGATAAACATTTTCATCGGTGATAAAATTACAGACTTCTGGGCATCAGCACTCAAGGACTACAAGAAATTTGGAGATAAGGCAATGAAAAAGATCCTTCCATTTGCAACCACATATCGGTGTGAGCAAGCATTTTCTTCCAAGTGTTTCATGAAAAACAAATATAGGAATCGGCTCGATATGCGGTCGGATTTCAGAATGAAAGTTTCAAGTTTGGAACCTAATATTTCAGAAATAATGGACTCAAAAGCCAGATTGAACTCATCTCATTAAGAACTGAAAATTAAAACTAACTGTATGCTGATGGAGTACTCTGTTGTAACTGTATTTTTTCAAATAAATAATACTTTCTATGAAATTAGTGTTTTCTTATTTTTCACACATATCTACTCAATGAAATCTCAAGTGTAGTACACTTGAAAGACCAATACACAAAGTTTTAATTTTTTCCTGTCATTTTCAGTTCATACTCAATTTTTATTTTTTTAAGGAGTTTGTTATACTAAACACCCAGATTGAAAGACAAAGATTTTGAGCAATAATCAAAAATTTAACAATAACAATGATGGATAAATTGAAAAAGTTTTAAGCTCAATATTTTTTCAATAATGAATATGCCAATGTTTTTTCTAAGTAGACGGCCGGCCGCAGTGGCCGAGCGGTTCTAGGCGCTACAGTCTGGAACCACGCGACCGCTACGGTCGCAGGTCCGCCTCGGGCATGGATGTGTGTGATGTCCTTAGGTTAGTTACGTTTAAGTAGTTCTAAGTTCTAGGGGACTGACGACCTCAGAAGTTAAGTCCCATAGTGCTCAGAGCCATTTGAACCATTTTTTTCCTAAGTACCAAAAATAGAAAACGTATAAAAAGACTGTTAATTTGGGTTTTTTAGGTACTTGATACTTTGATATGACAAGGTGTCAATCATGCTCGATGAGGGTCTCCTCGAGGAAATTTTGTTGGGAACGCCTGCTCTAGTGTATTACGCATTACTGTACGTATATATATTAAAATCTGTATTTTTCACTCAACACGAATTTTTTTAACTCGAACTCTTGATTTTACTGTCGCTTCGGATTCGGGTTAACGATGTTATACTGTACAATATCTACGAGTATGTATCTGGAGTGATATTCAATGGCCACATAAAATAAATAGTAGGACAAGCAGATGTCAGACAGATTCACAGGAAGAATCTTAAGGATACGTTATTTATCCACTAGAGAAGTGGCTTACAAGGCGCTGTTCGACCGGTTCTTGAGTACTATTCGTCAGTCTGGGACCCTTACTAGGCTGACAGAAGAGACAGAGAAGAGCCAACGAAGCTCTGAACATTACGTCACGGGATCGTTTAGTCGGCGCAAGAGCGTTAGAGATGCTCAACAAACTCCAGTAGCAGAGGCTACGAGATAGGCGTTTTTCGTCACACAGAGGTTTACACTGATATTTCGAGAGATTAATTTTTGGGAGGAGTCGGACAACATATTACTTCCTTCCATATACGTCTCGCGAAATGGCCACAGCGAGAAAATCCGATAAATTGGAGATAATACAGAGGCTTGCCGACAATCATTCTTTCCACGCGCTGTTCGCAAATGGAACAAGAAAGGGGTATCGGTTAGTGGTAACAGAAGTTGTAAGTAGGCTGTTTAGGTTTTTATGTTGGTAACGCCACGTAGCGCTCTGTACGAAAATCACTGAATGTGCTGTGTGCAGTCTGTGGCTGGTTTGAATTTTTGCTATTGTAGTGTTGGGCAGTTGGATGTGAACAGCGTGTAGCGTTGCGCAGTTGGACGTGAGCCGCCAGCAGTGGTGGATGTGGGGAGAGAGATGGCACAATTTTGAGAGCGGACGATCTGGACGTGTGTCCATCAGAAAGAGTAAATTTGTAATACTGTATATCATGAACTGATGTGTATATATATATATATATATATATATATATATATATATATATATATATATATATATGACTTTTGAACATTATTAAGGTAAATACATTGTTTGTTCTCTATCAAAATCTTTCATTTGCTAACTATGCCTATCAGTAGTTAGTGCCTTCAGTAGTTAGATCCTTTTATTTAGCTGGCAGTATTGGCGCTCGCTGTATTGCGACTTTTGAACATTATTAAGGTAAAAACATTGTTTGTTCTCTATCAAAATCTTTCATTTGCTAACTATGCCTATCAGTAGTTAGTACCTTCAGTAGTTAGAATCTTTTATGTAGCTGGCAGTATTGGCGCTCGCTGTATTGCAGTAGTTAGAGTAACGAAGATTTTTGTGAGGTAAGTGATTCATGAAAGGTATAGGTTATTGTTAGTCAGGGCCATTCTTTTGTAGGGATTATTGAAAGTCAGATTTCGTTGCGCTAAAAATATTGTGTATCAGTTTAGTGTTGATCAGAATAAGTAAAGAGAGAAATGTGTGAGTACGTTCAGTTCTGTTCAGCCGTTTGAAAATCAAATAACGTAAGAGGTTTATCAGCTCAGTAATTCATTAATTTTTCCAAGGGGATGTTTCAAAGTAGCCTCTGCCACACATCGTCACGTGGCTTGCAGAGTATTGATGTCGATGTAAATAACATTGAGTCCAATGTAAAAGTCATGCAATCACATTTAAACTTATAGCAGAGCTACGTTAAAAAAAATAGCCCTAAAGCTAAAAGCGGGGTGTGCCATCACCAGTCCGCGAAACTTTCACCTGACCCTCATAAAACAATGTCATAGCACACTTGCTTTCTGTCCTCCGTTCTCGATCTCAGATGATTGTTTGTTATTATCTATCAACGGTGCCAGTTTGCGAAGGAAGTGGAAACAGTCTGAGAATGCTTTACACTTCCATTAGCGAATTTAAGCAACACCTACCAATCTGATATCACGAGATACTGTGTTGTATGTAGCGGGTCGTCCTTTCATGCTGTACAGAAGCCTTATACAAGATGCAACAAAAATATATGGCAAAACTTTCAGGAAACATTCCTCACACGTAGGTGAATAAAATATGTTATATAGACATGGGCCCGAGAACGTTTTATTCCCATGTCAGAGTTCTCTTTTTACTGTACATCACATAAAGCATCGGAAACACACAGAAATAGCACGTAACAGAACTACACGGAGCGTTTTCTTACATAACGTGTCCAAAATACCCTCCTAGTTACGTTTTGTTACAATGTGCAAAACGTTCTAATTCTTAGGTTCACCGCCGGAGTTTGTTCTTCCAATGGAACGAAGATAATATTGACATGGGACAGACTATAAGGTACTGGCTGTTGTCTTACGTTTGACAGCATGGAGTGATCTGATGGTAAACCAGTGATATAATATGGATAAAGAAAAATCGCAGAGGAAAACTTCCCGCACTTTACCTCCTGATTCAAGGGATGGCGCTACAAGCAACGTGGGATAGAAACTACATCTATGGAAGTAGAGGGCAACACTTCACTGCGCGCCATATCGCTGTTGCTATGACGTATTCCAGCCTATCAGACGCTGTCCTTTGTATATAAAAGTGGGAGCCTCGCTAGTTTACGAATGCTGCTGCCAGCCCACCCCGATGGGGAATTGAAATACAATAAAGGAAAAAAGAATAGTTTACGACAGTCAGTTTTAGCAATGACGACGACCATGGAGGTAGTGGTCGAAAGCTTGGAGTTTTATCCTGAATTGACGCGGCATGTACACCGAGAGAGTTTTATTCAGTCTGTATTTTTGGTTGAAAATAGGTAAAAGTGTGAAATTAGCACACTTAATCACTAATTATTATTGGTCTTTTAAAACATCTACTGTTGATGGCGTCTTACACCATACGTGCAATGACCACATTGTGGTTAGTTAAAGTAGGGTGAATTTCTGCCCTGAAAACAGGTGAAACAATTTCTTTATCCTAACGCAATGGACACAATCAGCACAGTATGCCTTTATGGAGACAAACACCACGTTTAGCTGTACCTCATACATTTCTTAATCTATTGCTCGATAGTCTGAAAATGATCTGGGATACTTGATGCAAAAGGTTGAATTCAAACCTCTGGATTTATTAAGTAATTTTTACATGAAGAAAATTTAAACTGCGCATGAAATAACATTCTTAAAGGCTACTATCCCTTACTAAATGGAGACTTGAGAATAACTTGGCAGCCAAAGTGATTAGCAAGGGGGGTGCCTCTATGAGGACAACGGAAAAGATTTTATAAGCTTGTACGTGATGCGACATGCTGCGACAGAGGTAAGTGCTGCTGAAGGCAAAGAACAGGAGAAAAAGTTACTGCTAATTATTCACAGAGGTTCGCGGTGCTGAGAAACTTACAATTTCGTTAACTGATTTGAATTGACAAGAGCAGAGCCAGAGAGAAGTTGATGTTAGTTAACTCTATTGAAGCAAGCGAATGAAAACACTGGTCAACCTAAAAGAGGGCGGTGTAACGAATTTAGCTTACGACACACGTGGCAAAGATTTCAGCAATTCAGAAAGAGTTTGGTGCATAGAACTGTGACTATTGACGGGCTTTGCTCGCGACCTAGCAAACAGAGCGCCAGCAAGCAGTTTCACGGCGTCTCGCCGTGATTGCCTTGTGGTACAGCTGCTCAGCAGTTCCCATTGGCCGACAGCACCTCCAGCGCGTCCACACTGCAGCTCCTCCTGTCTTCAACTGCCCACCGTTCGCTTCTCAACACCCCCGGCAGGACGCACTTTTTGGCCCACGTTCCGACCAATCACCAGCCTAGTTTTTGGGCGCAACACAACGGTGCAATTGGCTGGAGTCAAAAGCACGCCATAAGGATTCCATGTTCGCCCGTTTTAACTGACAGATTTTCTCGAAAGATCACGAAGCTTCTACCGCAAACTTCCAGCGGCCAATGGAAACACTCTCCCATGAATTCGTAGGGGAAGATCGTTCCACCTGCGCGCACCAAGTCACGTATGATAAGTCAGAGAGGACTGGGGTCCTCTGCCTCCACTTCCCTCCTGGTTGTTCGATTCTTCCCACCACCCCCTGTTGTCGTCTTCATTCCAGCGGTTTAGCCCTCCATTTCTGAGCTCGGATGGAACAGAAAATTAGCGTTAGCCTACTGCGAGAGTAACAGAATAGATTTCGTGCAACACAGGGAGTGTTCATAAAATAGGGGCTGCTTATCATAAAAGGAAAGTTAGAATTAAATGAAACACATATCCCACAGATCACTTCCTATAGGCATTGGTCTACGTAACTATGATCTGTGATAAAGATGGCGTGTAAAAATGATAAAATACCTTACCTAGTTGATATGATGTTTTGTAATAAAAGACGTACCCAAATTAACGTACGTCTTTCATCACTCCAGTGCTTATGTTGACATGCAACTAACTTCATTGCTCTACTGGCATTAAACACGTAGCATCAATTCTTTCGTGTTCATTATGGACTGTGCAACACGTAGCATCAACTGTTTAGTGTTCAACGAAGCTGGTTTACGATTCAGTACAATGGAAGTGTACTCAAATTTGGAACAGCCAGATGCTTACTTTTGCTGTACGAGTTAGCAGATGGTAACGACCATCGCGCTCAACGTTTGTATCAGGAGAGACTTGCAGAACAACGGAGGACGTTTAAAGCATCTGATCGTCGTCTTACGGAACATGGGACATCTAAGCATACAACTCGTGATTGGGGGAGGGGGGGGGGGGGCACCTAGAAGAACGAGGTTTCAATTGGAGGTGGAACTACTTCGTGCAATCGACGACAGTCCTAGTATCAGCGTAAGACAGTTACTTGTTATAAGTAATGTTGACGTCATGGCTGTGTGGAGAGTGCCACATAACAAGCTGTTGTATCCCTACCATGTACAGCGTGTACAGGTACTATCAGCAGCGGATCTTCCTGCATGGGTACTTTCCTGCGAATGGTTCATTCAGCACAGTGTCAACCCTCTACATCTACATCTACTTGGTTACTCTGCAATTCATACTTAAGTGCCTAGCAGAGTGTTCATCAAACCATTTTAAAAGGAACACCTAAATCTTTCCGTTCGAGCTTTGATTTCTCTTATTTTACTTATGATGATCATTTCTCCCTTAGTAGGTGGGTGTCAACAAAATATTTTCGCACTCGGAAGAGAAAGTTGGTGATTCAAATTTCGTAAATAGATCTCGCCGCAGAGAAAACCGCCCTTGTTTCAGTAACTGCCACCCCAACTCGCATATCTTATCAGTGACACTCTCACCCCTATTGCGCGGTAACACGAAACGAGCTGCCCTTCTTTGCACTTTTTCGATGTCCTCCGTCAATCCTACCTGGTAAGGATCCCATACCGCGCAGCAATATTCCAGCAGAGGACGGACAGGTGTAATGTAGGCTGTCTCTTTAGTGGGTTTGTCACATCTTCTAAGTGTTCTGCCAACAAAGCGCAGTGTTTGTTTCGCCTTCCCCACAATATTATCTATGTGGTCTTTCCAATTTAAGTTGTCCGTAATTGTAATTCCTAGGTATTTAGTCAAATTCACAGCCCTTAGATTTGTGCGATTTATCTTATACCCTAAATTTATCGGATTTCATTTAGTACCCATGTGGATGACCTCGCGCTTTTCTTTGTTTAGTGCTAATTGCCGCTTTTCGCCCAAAAAGAAATTCTCTCTAGATCAATTTGGAATTGGAATTGATCGTCTGATGATTTTACTATACGGTAAATTACAGCTTCATCTGCAAACAATCTAAGGGGGCTGCTCAAATTATCACCTAGATCATTTATATAAATCAGGAACAGCAGAGGGTGTATGACACTACATTGTGGAACGCCAGATATTACTTCTGTTCTACTCGCTGATTCACCGTCTATCACTACGAACTGTGACCTCTCTGAGAGGAAATCACGAATCCAGTCACACAACTGAGACGATACTCCATATGCACGCAATTTGGGTAATAGTCGCTTGTGAGGAACGGTATCAAAAGCCTTCTGGAAATCTAGCAATATGGAATCGATCTGAGATCCCTTGTCAACAGCACTCACTACTTCATGGGAATAAAGAGCTAGCTGTGTTGCACAAGAACGATATTATCTGAATCCGTGCTGGTTATGTATCAATAAGTCATTTTCTTCATCTACATCTACATTTATACTCCGCAAGCCATTCGACGGTGTGTGGCGGAGAGCACTTTACGTGCCACTGTCATTACCTCCCTTTCCTGTTCCAGTCGCGTATGGTTCGCGGGAAGGACGACTGCCGGAAAGCCTCCGTGCGCGCTCGAATCTCTCTAATTTTACATTCGTGATCTCCTCGGGAGGTATAAGTAGGGGAAAGCAATATATTCGATACCTCATCCAGAAACGCACCCTCTCGAAACCTGGACAGCAAGCTACACCGCGATACAGAGCGATTCTTTTGCAGAGTCTGCCACTTGAGTTTGCTAAACATCTCCGTAACGCTATCATGTTTACCAAATAACCCTGTGACGAAACGCGCCGCTCTTCTTTAGATCTTCTCTATCTCCTCTGTCAACCCGACCTGGTACTGATCCCACACTAATGAGCAATACTCAAGTATAGGTGATTCATAATGTTCGAGTACAGTATATGCTTCAAAATCCTACCGCAAACTGAGGTCAGTGAATGCAAATGCAAATGTGTTATGCATGGATGAAGTTTCTTTTCAACGTGATCAGATTGAAAACTTCCGCCATCAGCTTATACGGGCTGTCTAGAATCCTCACCAATTGTGCAATCACGCCATCAACAGAAGATTTTCAGTCAGACTATGGGCTGGCACCTTTGGTGACTGTTAGCGCCTCATGTTCTTCCAAGCAGGCTCAACAAAGAAACTTATCATACTTTCTTAGAGAATACTCTACATGTTCTGCTAGAATAGGTGCGGCAAAACATGTATATCATGCACGATGTAGTTTCTCCTCACATCGGTGTTAATGTTCGTAGGCTTCCTAATAACAGATTCCGTGACAGGTAGTTAGGTGGATCAATTAGTCTCGACGCTCACCGGATTTAAATCCACTAGACATATTTGTGGGGGCATTTGAAAGCTCTTGCGTACCGAACTCCGACACAAGATGTACAGAGTCTTCGTCTCCGTATTGAGAAGGGTTTGAAACAATACATAATTTCCAAGGATACATCAACGCAGCAGGGAGTTGGGGCGATGGCGGGTTTATGCGTGTATCCTTGCTAGCGGAAGGTATTTTGAACGTTTCATTAGCAAAGTATTTCATACTGTGGTGATACGTTCTTTCTCTGTGTATTTCAACTGATGGAAGTGTTGAAGAGTTGTAAAAACTTAGCTCTAACACAGAAATAAAGCGTCTGTGGGCCCGTGTCTATAAAACATAAAACGTTTCCTGAAAGTTTGTCCGTACCTCTTTGTTACGAGTACATCCTCTGTAAAGAGCAGCACATTCGCCGTCGACGCCACCTGGTCAGGATGCATTTGGCAATACGACCGGCGAGTTTGCTGCTCTTTACACATTAACAAACATATCGGGCGGCTAATGCAGCGCGTGTCGTTCATTAGTTCGCAACGTAATCTGATTACGGCTGTCTCCGACAAACCAGTTGCGCGTCATAAACCAGTTTCCATAACCGTAGCCGGACAAAATTATTGCATTACCTTTTCATACAACGGCGGCGTGTTTCAAAGGCGTGATGGTTGAGGGGAGAGGAGGTGGGGGGGGGGGGGGTAGATTTTGTCCAATATTTAGTGCTCCATTACAAGCAACGGCAGGTAATAAACAAAACAATAACGTAGTCTGTACACAAATGGCGACAGTTTCCCCTTTCGCTGTAATTTCGTTTGGCGAAATCCCCGACAACGAAATTCAATCTGGAGCTTTCAGCGAGCGGACGTGGGCGCTCAACGAACATAAACAGAATATTCGCGATAATTCTTTATTTAAACGAGGCGTCAGCAAACCGAATACTCTTTAGCGTTATATCGTTCCACCGGCGTTTTTTTTTTTTTTCTTTTTTACGGTTTGTACTCGGCAAGTAATAAAGGGAGTTAAAATGTCAGTTCATGACATGAAATGTGTTCATAATACGAATAGCAGGCCCTACTGCGGATGTCGACTTACACAATGCATTACGTTCTATACATGCGTTTTCTTATGCGATTACAGGCGTTGTCTGGAGAAATGTAAGCAACAGAGTAGATGTAAGTGTTGTAGCCACAATTATTAAGGAAGTGCAGATAGAAAACTGCTGATCTTGAAGCTTTCCCGACGTGCTGAATACTCGATGATGTTCGTAATTACCGTTGGTCGTCGTTCGCTAGGAAACACGATGTTTCATCAGGGCAACTGATGTCATCGCCTTTTTCGTACTTCTCTGTTATTAACATCTTAATGCCGTGCGTCGCGTATTCTCTTTATACCAAATCGACACCAATAAATAGTTGGTTAATAGGAGATTAATTCTACTTGAAGTCACCAACGTCTCTGACACGTGCTGCGGCGGCGCGGTTCCTTTCTGGGTTTAAACCAGCACCGACCTGTGAACTCACCGCAGCAGATAGCCGGTAGGAAAGCCGCGCAGAAATCTACCGTGCTGCAACTCGCACCCGGCTGCATACAACGTAAGCGTTCTAAGAATCGGGAAAAGGTCTTAATTTCGAATGAAAGCTGAAAATACCGACAAACCTTCGGTATATTCTGAAGTCGAGAATTACAAGTTCACTGCCAAGCAAGTGCTAATCCTAACACAGTCATCACAAACTCTTTCATTCACGTTAGCAAGATTACCATCATATTTCCCGAAATCTGAACAGCAGCTGCTAAACACGGGTTGTTCTTAAATGAAAATGCTCGCCATACTATTAAGTTTATCAGTGTCTAATGCACTCAGGTTTTTAGTCACCGACCTGCTCAGTATACCACGCGGAATTACTGTCTTTTCTCATACACAAAAATAATTAAAAAATCCGCACTTTCTAAAAAAATATGTCTTCACTTTAAAGCACTTTTGAGGCACGTAGCACAACTGAAACCGGCAACTATAACTTCCTTCGGAGCTCATACTACACACGACCGTACCACCGAAAGGCTGGGCTCCGACTGCTTAGACTACTGTAAGATTCTCTGTCTCCAAGAGAAAAGACACTCTAAGAATACTCCGTTCCGAATGGTCAGTTTTCCCTAAGTCCAGTAGAAAAACATTATTCTCCCGTGTTAGTCCGCGCTTTTCATGACTAACCAATCAACAAATTACACACTTTCGAACTGTACTGTTTCCCGAAATAAATATTTAACATTCTGATACTTTGTTTATACTTTACGTTATTAACTATTTTCATTTGCATTGGAATTAGTTTTCTTTTTACCATAAACTTACTTAACGTCTTATGATACAAAATTCCCCGTCGTTTGCATTCACACTGTCTTAACACTTTCTCACACTACAGCGTTCGGTAGTAGAACAATAATCTACATATTTACTTAAGACCACATTCACGCATCATTCACACTGCTAAAAGCATATACAAAACTGTACAAACAAAAATAAACAAAAAAGCATTCAAGAAATAAACAGAACAATTCACAAAAACATTCTCTTGACCCGTTTCTTGAATGTCTCTGTCCGCTACTCTATTCTGGTGGATGAAAATTAGAGCTACGTACTCGACCGAACCCGCTTCAGACCATCTGTCACTGTGCATGCAGGAGTCATTCTCCCGATACTCTGGCTCTGAACAGCAGCGATATAAAGGCGCCACACCTCAATTCCTCCATCTCCTGAGCGACTTGCTATTTGCGCTTTTGTTCGAGACTCGTAAAGTTACCGTCGCTGTTTGGGAGATTACACCTGGAGAGAGAGGTACGATCAGCTCTGAAAATTATTCAATTGTTCTATAGGATCTGTGACATGACGTAAAGCACATTTTGATGTAGCAAATTCCTTGCACGTGCAAGTGAATTCGAAAATACTGTTTGTGTAAAATATGCTTCATTAGGCGTTTGTGAACTTCTGTGAGCGAATGCAAGAGATGAAGTCACGTGAATTGAAACCAAATATTTCCATTGATTTGTAGCACCAGAATACCTCAGTGACAAATTGCGTTCATTATTTACTATATATACTTTAATTTATGACAAGTTTCGAATACTTCAAGTGCGTATCCGACTGCAACACTGTCTTGAGTGATTTCATTCCACTTTTACTGTGATGTGGATATTATAATGAACTGTTAAACTCTGAAGCTTTTATTTTATTAGATATGATACCCGGAGATTTTGTGACCTACGAAATGCAACTGGAGATTACAAAACTCGTTTGCCAACCGTGACAGCTTCAAAATTACCCATATTCTAGGTACGTCTACCCGAATTGATGCAGTAGGCCATTGACCTCAGGAAAAGATGTAAAAGACCAAATTGTCAATGATACACAGTACTCACGTGTAATAAACGTAATGTTCATACGAGTCTAAACAAGAGAGTAAACCGTTTCAGAGAATTTCACAAATAAGGCTATGTTATCACAAGAGATTTGTAATGAAATAGCATGGCTAGGGGGTATCGCTTCAGTTGTGCAGCTGGACCTGTGATTTCCTCACTACAGTCGCATGTTCGAATCCTGCCACAGGCACGGGTGTGTGTGATGTCCTTAGGTTAGTTAGGTTTAAGTAGTTCTAAGTTCTATGGGACTGATAACCTCAGCTGTTAAGTCCTATAGTGCTCAGAGCCATTTTTTGTGATTTCCTCTGGGAAAGATTACGGTACGTAGAACTCGTTAGAAAATCATATAGTAAAACAGATGTGATATCCGACGTTCGGCAAGAAAGTGTTATAGGTGGTGGTGGTGGTGGTGTGTTGGGGCTTATGGGCGCTCAACATCGAGGTCATCAGCGCCCTGACACACATTAAAAGGAACGAATGTGGACAGACCTAAGAAAACTAAAGCACACACTCAAAGAAAGCAGGAAAAGAAGGAAAATGCTACATAAGAAAGTAAAACCTAAGGAAAGGGGAAACAGAGCAACAAGAATGTCACAGTAAATTGTTATTGGCTGGCCACTTACATAAAATATGGGTGAGCTTGTCACACAGTGAGAAAATTAAAATCCTCTCCCTAAAATCTTTGTAAAAACATTTGACAGGGCACAGAACTTTAAAACTTTAACCACATTCGTCCGAGTGTTGCTTAAAAGAGATGGCAGGTCCGCTGGCAAGTCAGCCGCGACCCGCTGGTCAGAAAATAAAACGCAATCCAATAAAACGTGGCGCACAGTGACCTGGACGGCGCAAGCACCACAAATTGGAGGGTCCTCTCGCCGGAGCAGGAAGCCATGCGTCATAGGGCTGTGGCCTATTCGAAGCCGAGTGAGGAGAACCTCGTCCCGTCGATGGGGCTGAAAGGAAGTACACCACACACGCGTTGTGGGCTTGACTATACGGAGCTTATTGTCAGTCACTTCCAGCCACTCATCCTCCCACCGACGCATGACCCGTGAGCTCAACAGCGAGGTGAGTGCGTGCGAGGGGATAGCACACTGAGATACTTGTGGGGCGAGACACGCCTCCTTGGCTGCGAGATCTGCCCTTTCATTCCCAGCAATGCCAACATGCCCCGGAACCCAGCAGAAAGCTACAACCTTCCCCAGTCGTTGTAGTCGGAGGAGGGCATCCTGGATGGTCTGGACAATTTTGTCTGCCGGATACAAACGTTGCAATGAGTGAAGGGCACTGACTGAATCGGAACAGACAAGAAATTTAGGAGAGGAAGAATGTCTCATGTGCTCCAGTGCCCGCAAGATCGCAAACAATTCTGCATCAAAGACAGTAAAAGTCTGAGGCAGTCGGACCTTGAGGACGCGATATGGAAAAACAACTGAGCAACCAACAGAATCCCCTTGTTTCGACCCATCCGTAAAAACAGCTACATAGTCGTGGTGCTCAGATGAAATGGCAGAAAATGCTGCATTAAAAACGGTGGCAGGAGTGCAATCTCTCTTGTACTACAATAAATATAAAATCACTCCGGGCCTCTTCAGTAACCAGGGTGGCAGGCGGTTAAAACCTTGGATTTGGGGTTGTACAGACTCCACACCGAGGGACTCTAGTACACGTTGCACACGGATCCCAAACGGCAACGTAGCCCGGGGACGGCGGGAAAAAAGGCGGTCCAGAGGTGGATGGGCAACAAGATGGTGAGCAGGCGATCTGGGAGCTGCAAGAAACTTACAAGCCTGGCGCACCAGCAGGAGCTGCCGCCGGATGGTAAGTGGCGGTTCGCCAGACTCAGCACAGAGGCTGGGTACGGGATTGGTCCGATAAGCACCCGTGGCCAGTCGGATCCCAGCATGGTGAACAGCGTCAAGGATCCGCAAATAAGATGGCCTCGCTGACCCATATACTGTGCACCCATAGTCCAGCCGTGAACGCACAAAAGCTCCATAAAACTGTAGGAGACGCGCCCTGTCCGCGCCCCAAGACCTGTGGCTGAGGCACTTGAGGATGTTCCGTGCCTTCAGCGTTCTGGCTTTCAAGTCACGTAGGTGTGGCAGCCATGACAACCTGGAGTCAAAAATTAGGCCCAGAAACCGTACTGTGTCTCTAAAATGTAGGACAGTATCTCCCATATGCAAGGCAGGCAAAGTAAAAAGATGACGAGAACGATTAAAATGAACACAAACACACTTATCGGCAGAAAACCGAAAACCCGTCTTTGCAGCCCACTCCTCTAACCGCCGCACTGTTAGCTGCAACTGACGGCTCACGGTTGCAACACTGGAGGAGGAACAGAAAACAGCAAAGTCGTCCACAAATAATGAGCACTGTACTGGACTCCTCACTGTAGACGTTATACTGTTGATGGCTATGGCAAAGAGGGTAACGCTTAAAACACTGCCCTGGGGGACACCGTTCTCTTGCTCAAAGCGATCAGACAGTGTGTTACCAACGCGGGTCCGAAAAAACCGCTGAGACAGGAAAGACCGAATGAAAATCGGGAGGCGGCCACGAAAGCCCCATTGATGAATTTGTGCAAGAATACAGTGTCTCCAAGTAGTATCATATGCCTTACTGATATCAAAGAAGATACCGATACAGTGATACTGACGGAGAAGAGCCTGCCGAATAGCCGCCTCTAGGAGGGTCAGGTTGTCGACCGTGGACCGATATTTTCGGAATCCACACTGAAAGCGTCTAAGGAGCTGTCTGGTCTCTAACAGCCAGACCAGACGCCGGTTAACCATCCGTTCCAGGGTCTTTCCGACACAGCTTGTCAAGGCGATACTACGATAACTACCGGGACATGTGCGGTCCTTTCCTGGTTTGAGGAGAGGGATGAGAATTGCCTCCCTCCACGAGGTGGGGAACACTCCTGTCTGCCATATGAGATTAAAACATTCGAGGAGGATTTCCTTTGACGCTGCTGCCAGATGTCGAAGCATGGAGTATCGGATGCGGTCGTAACCTGGTGCAGTGTCAGAAGTCTCAGTAAGTGCCGATTCCAGTTCCCACATGGAGAAAGGGGAATTGTAGGCCTCAGAACTGTTCGACCGAAAGTCCAAGGTCGCTCTTTCGACAGTCGCACGGTAGCGACGAAACGCTGGATCCTGATCTGCAGTGGCAGTACTTTGTGCAAAACGCTCTGCCAGCGTCTGAGCAATGGCTCTGGGTGTCGTTTGGAGGCATCCCTGGTTCAGGACAGCAGCTATTGGTAAACGGCTATGTTTACCGGAAATCCTCCGTATGGCTTCCCATACTCTTGTGGAACAAGTGGAACGGTTGATGGAGTCCAGGAACTCCTGCCATGACCTTTTCTTGCTCTCTTTAATGACACGGCGTGCCATTGACCTCAGGAAAAGATGTAAAAGACCAAATTGTCAATGGTAAACAGTACTCACGTGTAATAAACTTAATGTTCATACGAGTCTAAACAAGAGAGTAAACTGTTTCAGAGAATTTCACGAATAAGGCTATGTTATCACAAGAGATTTGTAATGAAATAGCATGGCTAGGGGGTATCGCTTCAGTTGTGCAGCTGGACCTGTGATTTCCTCACTACAGTCGCACGTTCGAATCCTGCCTCGGGCATGGATGTGTGTGATGTCCTTAGGTTAGTTAGGTTTAAGTAGTTCTAAGTTCTGTGGGACTGATTACCTCAGCTGTTAAGTCCTATAGTGCTCAGAGCCATTTTTTGTGATTTCCTCTGGGAAAGATTACGGTACGTAGAACTCGCTAGAAAATCATATAGTAAAACAGATGTGATATCCGACGTTCCGCAAGAAAGTGTTATAGGCCCTCTGGTGTTCCTAATACACATAAACGATTTAGGGGATAATCCGAGCAGCCCTCTTAGATTGTTTGAAGGTAACGCTACCATTTACCATCTAGTACAGTTGTACGAAGGTGAAAATCAATTGCAAAATGATTTAGACACGACGTCTGAATGACACGAAAAGTGGCAGTTATCTCTCAATAAGGAGGGAGGTGTGAGGTCATCCACATAAGTACAAAAAGGAGTCCGTTAAATTTCGATTACATGATAAATCTCACAAATCTAAAGGCTGTCAATTCGATTAAATATCTAGGAATTACAATAAGAAACAACTTAAATTGGAACGATAGCATAGATTATATTCTGGGGAAAACAAACTAAAGACTACGTTTTATTGGCAGAAAACTTAGAAGATGCAAGAGGCTTACTAAACACTACGCTTGTTTGTCCTCTGCTAGAATACTGCTGTGCCATGTGAGATCCTAATCAGACAGAGGACATCGAAAAAGATAAGAGAAGGACAGTTCGTTTTGTAATATCGCGGAATAGGAGAGAGGGCGTCGCGGATATGATAAGCGAGTTGGTATGGCACTCATTAAAACAGACGCGTTTTTCGTTGCGGAGAGAACTTTTCATGAAATTTCAATACCCGTCATACTAAAATAAGAGAGATCAGAGTGCGTACAGAAAGATTTAAGTGTTCAGTTTAAATTTAAAGAGTGGAACGATAAAGAAACAGTCTGAAGATGATTCGAAGAACCCTCTGCCAGGCACTTCAGTGTGAATTGCGGAGTAGTCATGCAGATGTAGAGGTATTACATAAATAATTAAAATGTAAGCAATCATTTATTTTTCGATTTTAATCATGCAAATTCTATCAATGTATCATTAAAATGTTAAATATAAACAGACTACTAAGTGAAATGCATTTTGTCGTAAGTGTGCTGCATATCCTACCTGACTGATATAACATCTTAGTTTTGACTTCATTACAGGCTACAAAATATGATTTTTTTATTTTTTGTTTCAAATAGTAATTTATTCAGGTATTAAGGGATTAAGATTGCCTCAGAATATGGAGGGCAGGCTAGCAGTGGTCCAACATGCTGTGAGTGTGTGGGTTTTATTTTGTCAAGTTGGGCAACGGATTGATCCAACAAGTACCCTTTGGCTCCCGCAAGAAACAATTTCCACCTCACACTACTACAGAAGTCAGACAGACGCTCCTAATGTACCAACAAGAACTGCTTGAAAAACATTCAGCAACAAATATCTTCTGAAGTCGTCCACTGTAAGGAAAAGACACAAAAATATTCTATATTCTAATATAACTAGTGGAATACTTGGGTACTGGAGCATTGCTAGTTAGTATAAGAAAAACATTAAATGAACGAAAAATATTATTTATTGCAAAAAAATTCTGAGAAATCAAGTGAAACTTTTTCTTATAAATTAATAAATTTCTGGGTTCTTTTTGTATAGTAGATTGCCTCTTATGGATAGGAATGCTATTATTTTACAAAGGTTCTTTTCTCCCTTTTCTTTAAGAATGTTATTTACTCAGCACAATGGGTGAGCCGCACCTACACAAGTTGAATAACTTTTCTAGGTACAGTCAAGGCTGTCGCATGAGAAATGTGTACTGTTAGGGAGGAAAGATGAGGCTCGCATACACTTTAGTGCACAATACCATGAGCTGCGACGACTGCTGCCTGTGTCACTTGCTGCTGACAAATAACACAACTATCTCTTTCTATCTGGATTGACCTTCGCCGCCTGCCGGATTGGCCTAGCGGTTCTAGGCGCTACAGTCTGGAACGGCGCGACCGCTATGGTCACAGGTTCGAATCCTGCCTCGGGCATGGGTGTGTGTGATGTCCTTAGGTTAGTTAGGTTTAAGTAGTTATAAGTTCTAGGGGACTGATGACCTCAGCAGTTAAGTCCCATAGTGCTCAGAGCCATTTGAACCATTTTTTGACCTTCGCCAATCAAACTCTCCCTATGTCTTGATGAAGTCAAGGACTCATATCTGCCCTAGTCTAACTATTGGCGTGTTGCACCGGTCAGATTACCAGTCCACCGCAGTGCCACTCAGTATTCGCTCACAGGCGTTTAACTAGTACCCTGTCCGTGTTCACACCGCACAATAAGTGTGGTGGCCAACACAGTTATCAACGCTTCATCGTAAACGACTCAATAGAGAGTATCACTCCGATTTGATACCAACATAGGTGCTCTCCCAGTGAAGTACTGAGGAGAGAGTTTGTTCCTCGCTCTTTGCGTACACGTACGAGCGCACTCGCTCTCGTTACATGTTCTCGCTCCAAGAGTGGCAAGGGAACTGCCCCTTTTTCTGGAAAAATTGTAAGGGTATATCTTTCGCTGTCTTCCCTCACTCCTCTGGCTCTTTGCATCAGATATATTCCGCCAATCAGCGTTGCTCTTTTAAATGGGAGAATGACGTTTCGCTTAAGTCGATCAGTGAGGAAATATGTAGCATCTCTGTTAGGCGTATACGGTCCTCCTGTGAGAACTCCGTAATAACGCAGTCGGTCCGTCAAAAAATGCGTCTTCTTGGTGCTCCCACTCAATGTAGCGAAATTTGCTTTTAAATCAAACACGGGGGTCGTTATCCCTTCACTCTGGCAGAAGCTGTCCTCTCTCTGGGCGGTCGCTCTGGCCGAAGTAGGTGTGTGTTGACTCACCCCTCTGAAGGGACGGGCCTCCCAGTGCGCTGGTTGCCTCTTTAGAACGAAAATTCCTGTGGCCGTCATGTTGTGTACGCCAGCGTCGACTTTTTCAACCTCGGTGCGCACTCGTGATTTACTTATTAGATTTGCATATCGCTTACATGAATTCATACAAAATTGACTCTATCTTATCGAGTTTGGGTTCGAATGAAGCGTCTTGATGTGCATAATATGATTGTGAGGACGGAATGTGTACAAAATGAAGGTCAGGAGACCACGCCAGCTTACAATGTCGCTCTTCAGACTTTGAATAAAATAACTGAACATACACTATATTGCCAAGAATATTAATTATTATCTTGATGTGTTCGATAAGAAGATGATGGGTGTGGCTTGAAAATCATGAGGTGACTGTTTGGCAATAGCGGCCTTGGCTGAGAGGTGGGAGGAGCGAGCGCCATCTTGTCCTTGAGGCGATAAACTGCCTGTGAAAGAGGAATAATCAGGAATTATCAATGGGCTGAGGATGGGGAAAGCAATAGAAACCACAGAATGACAAACACATAATCTGTATCCACAGGAAAAAATTGTCATGGTGGCCTGTCCATTAGAAGTTAGGTGGCGGTGCCATTCTGAAATGAAGAGATCGGCACAGGCGACAGGAGAGGAATTCATGGCAGCCCACATCAAACCAGTTGCAAGTAGGCTGTTTAGGTTTCTATGTTGGTAACGCCACGTAGCGCTCTATATGAAAATCACTGACTGTGCTGTGTGCAGTCTGAGGCTGGTCGGCATTGTTGCAATAGTCGCTATTGTAGTGTTGGGCAGTTGGCTGTTAACAGTGCATAACGTTGCGCAGTTGGAGGTGAGCCGCCAGCAGTGGTGGATGTGGGGAAGTGAGATGGCAGATTTTTGAGAGCGGATAATCTGGACGTGTGTCCATCAGAGACAGTACATTTGTAAGACTGGATGTCATGAACTGACATATGTATTATGACTTTTAAACATTATTAAGATAAATACATTGTTTGTTCTCTATCAAAATCTTTCTTTTGCTAACTGTGCCTATCAGTAGTTAGTGCCTTCAGTAGTTTGAATCTTTTATTTAGCTGGCAGTAGTGGCGCTCGGTGTATTGCAGTAGTTCGAGTAACGAAGTTTTTTGTGAGGTAAGTGATTTGTGAAACGTGTAGGTTAATGTTAGTCAGGGCCATTCTTTTGTAGGGATTTTTGAAAGTCAGATTGCGTTGCGCTAAAAATATTGTGTGTCAGTTTAAGCACAGTCAGGTATAATTTTTCTAAGGGGACGTTCTATATGTCGAATCGACCCTTAGCCGAGGATACCTCACTGGAATCTTCTGATTTTTTCTTGTAGTTTGTGTAATTAGTGTAGCTTTTGTTTATTGCTAGCGCTTAATTGTAGAGAGAATCTCCTTTGTAGTTGCAGTCTTTCATTGTTATACAGTAAAGCAGTTGTGGCATGCATGTAGATTTGCACCAAGTATTTCGCAGCTGCGCTTGCAATTAACTAGATATTATTTTCAGTGCTATGTTAATGATGTTCTCTTATTTTTGCTCTTCAAATTGTGCTTTTCTGTGTTATCGTGTGAAATATTGTGACAATAATGGCGTGTGAAAATCGTAACACTAGGCTCCAAAGTAAACTGAGAAATAGTAGTGACGACGAGCGTAGCTTATCACCACCACTGTGTAATGAATTAACAGACATTCGAAGGAGTAATTTGGTAACTGTGCATAGGGAAACGGAGCGGGCGACAAATAATGGTGTAGACAGTGAAACAAGTAGTGAACAGGGAAGCATTATCGATCGATCGGTCGGCAACAGCTCGCCTCAGGAATCCGAAATGACAGAACACAATATTGCAAATACTGTAGACTCAGATTTTGGGTCCTCACCGTTTTCTCAAATGAGTCAAGACACATTTTCTACTTGTCAAAATGTGAATGCTGCCGGTGAAAATGCACTGTCAAAAAGCATAGAGAAACAGATTCCAGACACTAATACATTATTATTGCAATTAATGCAACAAATGGAACAAAATCAGAGACAAACACAGCAAAAGCTTCAAAAGTTAGATACAATGGAACAAAATCTGAGACAAACACAGCAAAAGCTTCAACAGTTAGATGCAACGATTGAACAAACACGTGAAGATATAACTACTGAGTTACATAAAATCGAATCGAAATGTCAAAGAGTCTGTAATGACGTTAAAACACAAATTTGTGAACATTTTCAACCTATTTTTTCGCTGCATGAAAATGCATTACAGAATCACGAAGCAGCAATAAAAGAACTGCAAACCATTGTTCATGAAAATCATGAGACCTTGCAAGCTAAAATTGACTCAGTTGCACCTACCGATTCGGTTACACAACTTGCAAAAACTCAGGAAAACGTAAAGGACACAGTAGATACTCTGAAAATTGGTTCAGAAAGACACATGGAGGAAATTAGTTCATTATCAGAAAAAGTAGTTGAACTTTCGGATCAGCTAAATAATTTATCTACGAAGGTAGATGATAATCTGAATGACACAAAACTGGTAGCCTTTAATGACACAGAAAAGTGCGAACAAATTAGGAAATTCTAACAAAATCAGAATCAAATTAATACGCAACACCAAAGAGAAATCCGGGAAGTACAAGATCAGTTGACACAGGTAATACAAGAATTACATATTTTAGAGGACACTCGCGCTCCAATACGGGAAGAGGGACATAGAAATAAGGAACAGCCACTAAATAATAACACAGGGCACTTCGGAAATTATGAAAGAAATTGGCAAGGTACACCGAATTTTGAGATGGAACCGCCGAAACGACGTAACAATGACCAATATGCTACTCGCCGACACGATGATTTTGACTATAAGCTGTTTATTACTACACGTAAATTAAAAACATTTAAGAATTCCAGCAACGACATTCATCCACAAGCGTGGCTTCATCAATTCTCTCATTGTTTTCCTCCCAACTGGTCATTAGAGCACAGATTAGAATTTATGTGTGGCTATTTAGAGAATGAACCAGCTGTAAGAATGCGATCGGTCATTCACGATTGCCACAGTGAAGGAGAGTTTTATCATCCGTTCCTCTCAGCATATTGGTCTCAAACTACACAAGACCGAGTAAAACATAGCATCATAATGATGAAACATTTCGAACTATCTGAATTCTCCAGTCTTGTGAAATATTTTGAAGACATGTTGCACAAGAATCAGTACCTGTCAAACCCATACAGCCCCTCAGAACTCATCCGCATTTGCTTAATCAAATTGCCAGAACATTTACGACATATTATTTTGACAGGACGTAGCAAAGACGACATTGAAGCTTTTCAGGGACTCTTACAAGAATTAGAAATTGACACTGACAATCGTGGAATGCGAAAACAGGAACACAACAATTACAGGTCACATCCGTCGCAATTCCGCGATGAAAGAAATAATAACTGGACACGACAAGGCTATTCTCACAACACAAATCGTGACCAAAACAGACACCACCCAAATGACAACCGTTGGCAGAGTAGTAATAATTACAGGGAAAGATCACCTCTCTGCGGTAGTAACTTTCACAGAGACAATCAGAGAAACAGACAATATGGGAACCAAAATAAATATTATCAAGGGAGACAGAATAACTTTAGATGCAACGGTCCAGCGCGCAGTTACGATTCCAGGAGAAATTCTCCACCACATGACCGACAAAAAAGAAACTATGTAAACTACCGACAAAACGACAGACCTGAATTTCATCAGAACTGGCGGGATTCAAACAGGGCTGGGCCCTCTTGGCAAGGTGAATTTGTAGAAGTTAGATCTCCAAATCCCAATAACGACGCACCCCAACAAAGAGACAGACAATGACTCGCACCGCAGGCAGCCACGTGCGCCGGCTGGCTGAGCGAAAAATAACATAGACGCTAACCTTGAGAAAAATTTTAGCTTTCCTTACCGACGTATACAACATGATAATTGCGTTGAAGTTGAAACTCTGCATACTAGGAAGAGTAAAGGTTTACACCACATTTCACATGTAAAACCGTTTATTGAAAGATAATCTGCTTTTTAACTTTGTCTTTGCCATAAAACTTTTCACTTCACATTTCTAGTATGCTTTGTCAGATTTAGAATCTGTTAACATGTGACAATGTTTGAAGTGAAATATCCAGTCAAGAACCTAGGGAACATTTTTAAACAGAAATTACGAATGCATTGTTATAGTGAACAGACGACACAATGTTGTTATTTGTACATTCTTGCTTGTTAGTTGCACGATTACGTAACGACTATCAGGCTTACATACTTAGAACATATACTGGTACTGCTAATGAAATTTTAATGCAACATTTTGGTTTACTTGAAAATACATTCTGGATTTAAATACTTTCTGCGAGATACCAGATGACACAGTGGTTAGTTTATGTGACAGCTACACGATTTTATCACGACGCTACTAATGAGTGACAATTTACAGTGTTGCTTTTGTGGTGTATCTGTTTTATATCTGCAAAGGTTTTCTGAATTCTTCTGGAAAGTAAACCATGTTTTAGTAGTAACTTTTGTGGTATAGCTACAATGAGACAGCCTTTTTCGTAGTACAACAATACGTTACAGTATAGTACTTTCTTGATCATGGTAAGATACGTAATAACTACGATATCTACACGCAAAGCATTTCGCTTTTGTTTATGATGAGGTGAGTACATTGACTTCAGCAGAAATTTGCTTACAGAGGACGATAACTACGACACTTCCACAGAATTATCTTACAGGAAGACGCACATTTAGCGCTACAGGACACGCATTTGAGTGATTAATTTTGTACTTGAACCATTTATTTTTCAAGATTTTTGAATTACAAAGAAAGTTTTCCGTGATACATTTCATTCCATTACTTTGATCTGTAACACCTGAGGGTATAATTACAATAATCCTCAGGGGGGTACACGCTTACTTGGTGTACCATGTGTTTGGCAAGCACGAGGAGCCCTAGCTAATATGGTATTTGCTTGTACAACTTTACGCATCGGTACCATGTTCCTCTAAAACAGAATTACACAGCTATCTGATTATTTGACAGAGAAACAAACATCTTTTTACTACATCAGTGACAGATGTTTACGCAATTACACAGTTGGATAGCTTCACACTTATGAAACTGTATTTTGTCTGTACTTTGTGAACTGTTCATATTTTTTTATGGAACCATTGTGATACTATGAGAGCTTTGAATGATGTATTTGGTATGATATCATGATTTTTAAAGTACGATTGAGGTAGACGACACTATTGAAATGAGCAGAGAATTTTTTTTAGGTTTTGAAATTATTGCAGAAAGCTACGACGTTTTTGAGATTTGAATGAGGTGTTATGATGTTATTTTTACGACGACTATGTGTATTATGCTGTTGAGGTATGTTTATGATCAATGAGATGATGCTATATGAGGAATCTGATTATGCTATGTATTTATTATGATGAAATATTGAAGACGTGTTGATGAATATGTATATGTGTAATAAGGTAAGGAATAAGGAGTAGTGGTTAGGGATTCTGACTTGTGAAAAAGGATGATAGAAACCAAGAATCGTACTTTAAAGAGTTATGAAATGAGTGTAAATGCGTGAATGTATCACAATGCCGAAGAAAATTTTTTGGACACTATTATACAGGGTGATTCAAAAAGAATACCACAACTTTAGGAATTTAAAACTCTGCAATGACAAAAGGTAGAGCTAAGCACTATCTGTCGGCGAATAAAGGGAGCTATAAAGTTTCATTTAGTTGTACATTTGTTTGCTTGAGGCACTGGTGACTAGGCGTCAGCGTCAGTTGATGCTAAGATGGCGACCGCTCAACAGAAAGCTTTTTGTGTTATTGAGTACGGCAGAAGTGAATCGACGACAGTTGTTCAGCGTGCATTTCGAACGAAGTATGGTGTTAAACCTCCTGATAGGTGGTGTATTAAATGTTGGTATAAACAGTTTACAGAGAATGGGTGTTTGTGCAAAGGGAAAAGTTCTGGACGGCCGAGAACGAGTGATGAAAATGTAGCACGCATCCAGCAAGCATTTGTTCGCAGCCCAGGAAAATCGACTCGCAGAGCTAGCAGAGAGCTGCAAATTCCACAATCAACTGTATGGAGAGTCCTACGAAAAAGGTTAGTTATGAAACCTTATCGTCTGAAATTGGTTCAAGCACTGTCTGCAGCTGATAAGATTAAAAGAATCGATTTCTGTGATTTTATCCTTGCTCAAATGGAAACAGATGAATCTTTCGTTTCAAAGATTGTGTTTAGTGATGAAGCAACTTTCCACACTAACGGGAAAGTCAACCATCACAATGTCTGTATATGGGGCACTGAGAATCCGCGGGAAACAACTCAGTATGAACGTGACTCACCTAAGGTGAACGTTTTCTGTGCCATTTCAGCCAATAAAGTTCTTGGTCCCTTTTTCTTCGAAGGTGCTACTGTAACTGGACTACAGTATCTGGGGATGTTAGAGAATTGGCTGTTTCCCCAGCTCAAACAAGAAGCACAACAATTCATATTTCAGCAGGATGAGGCGCCACCACATTGGCACTTATCTGTCCGTAACTACCTGAACGTCAACTACCCGAGGCGATGGATCGGCTGCCAGGCAGCCCGTGACAGAGCACTTCATCACTGGCCTCCAAGAAGCCCTGATCTTACCCCCTGCGATTTTTTCTTATGGGGGTATGTTAAGGATATGGTGTTTCGGCCACCTCTCCCAGCCACCATTGATGATTTGAAACGAGAAATAACAGCAGCTATCCAAACTGTTACGCCTGATATGCTACAGAGAGTGTGGAACGAGTTGGAGTATCGGGTTGATATTGCTCGAGTGTCTGGAGGGGGCCATATTGAACATCTCTGAACTTGTTTTTGAGTGAAAAAAAACCTTTTTAAATACTCTTTGTAATGATGTATAACAGAAGGTTATATTATGTTTCTTTCATTAAATACACATTTTTAAAGTTGTGGTATTCTTTTTGAATCACCCTGTATTTAAAGGATTTTGTTTCTACACATTTGTAACGCGAATTCTCGACCTGTGAAATTTTGTATGAGACTGTCACTGTAGTGCAAACTGGTGTCGTAAATATTTCGGTAAGGAAGTTAAGTGACCACCTTCGTGTAATGCATCGTGGGCACCCAGTTGCGTGACAGTCGCCTGGAAAAAAGCCATTAGTGTGTGCCTTTCAGAGGCACAGGTGGAGAAAAAAGGAGGCCATTATCCTCGCTATTGACATTTCTTTGTAGAAAGCATCGCAAATACGACATGCTCAAACTTGAAAACATATGATTATAATGTGGAGCTCGTAATTTATGATATTTACTAAAATGCCTAATGAAATGATGAGAAACATTTTACATCTATTGTCTTTCTAGTTGAGAGATTTTTATTGCCTTTGGAGACGCCATTTGCTTAGTGAATGACGTTTCATAGGTTGCTTTATATATATATTTGCTCATTTCGTTAAATATCTAGTTTCTAGCTACACTGCAGCATTGGTTAAAATAAAATTTAATAGATGTACTAATATAGATATTTTATGCCTACAGATCCAGTAAATAACCATTTTATGATCTACTTCCGAAAAAAAACGAGGGAGCACAAAAAGACATTTCCCTTCACAGGAATTGCATACATAATTTTTGTCAATGACTGGGTAACTTGTTTCGTAGATAAATCAAGGTGATGCATCACTCTAGTGTTAAGATGTGACATAGGTATTAAACATGGCCATTTTTACTGTAATATTTTTTCTGCTCGAGCTTTGTCATGTTTAGATATAAGTTATTGCATTTGCTGCTGCTGTTTGTCAAGCATAGTGCTACTAAATTTCACTTTGTATTACTCTGTTAAGCTAGTTTTACTACTGATTTATTTTTCTTTTTTGCTGCACATTGGCTCATATTAGTTGTAATGTTGCAGTTGCTTGGTAATTTAGATTTACTGTAGCTTGCTTTGCCAATTTCCATTATTTTGTCATTGCTGTTTGTGTTAATTGTTTTGTGTTGCTGCATTGCCTCGTCCCTTAGTTTATGCCTCTGAGCTCAGTAGATTTAAGTTAGCTTAAGATGGGGTAGGCTATATAAGAGAACGAGTTGTGATGAATTGGAAGAAATACATTGAGAAGCTATAAGAAAATGGTTTGGCCAAAAAAGTATTTTGAAAGAGGATATGAATAAAAAAGTAGGGTTTAGGGACAACAGGTTTAGGTAGGATTTTCTTGGAAATAAATGATGAGGTAAGATAATGGAAAATAAATAATGAGGTAAGAAATATGTGAACATATAAATACAGAAAGCATGCTTGGATAGGATTTTTTTGGTGGAAACAAATGTTGAAATAAGAGAAAAGATCTATGGAATGAAGTTTTGGGTTGGACTGCAGTACCAAATGTTACACTGAAAACGAATCCTGTCTTTCCTTTTGTACCCTTTTTTCCTGTCTTTATGTGTTTAGCTAATAAGATTTACGTTGTAGAATTTTCCAAATATTATGTTATTTTCTTCGTAAAGATGTTTAGACATTATTTATTCTGTTTTGTTTTAATGCTCATGTGTGAAGTTGATGTTTCGAAAGTTATTCTGATCTTTTATGTATGTACTTATGTCATAATTCCTGTAACACTGATGTATATGTTATTTCGATTCTTTTGTAAAGCCTGTACTACAAATGTTATCTGTATTGTTATGTTCTTTAATGATGTAGTTTGTACCTTTGCAACTGTATTCTTATGTTGTAAATTTATAATTGTATAGACACCAGTTCTTCAAATTAAGTTACATTTCACTGCACACATTTCTGTTGGTCATACTATATGCACAATATGTGAGAAGTTGGGACTGTTAGTATTTGCACGTGTGTTAATAATTCAGCAAGGGACTGGATAACAGCATTGCTGGTTCTAAGGACAATTCCAAAAACTTTGTGAGTGCACACGTGTTGGTTTATTGACTTGCTATATTCTCCACAAGACTCTTCGATGGTGATTGTGCACCTGCACAGTCGCAATAGATGGCTGCCGGCCGTCTCTACAAGGACTACAGTGGGTCTGCATCTGTGAAGGCCCACCAATACCGTAATCTCTACCAGGACTACAGTGGGTCTACTCTGTGATGACCTACCTACCAATATTCTTCAAAACTTCGACTGACTCTGCGGTGGGTTTGCTCTGTTGTGGCCCATTACCTGTCTGCATGTCGAGAGTCAGCACTGTCTTTCCGTTGGAAAGACAACACTACTTCTTCAAGACTGCATGGAAATCCACTACTTGTGTGTGCATTTTCTTTTACTGCTCAGACTTTGAGAAAAACACTGCTATTTTACTGTGATGAACGATCAGGACTGTCTTTATGGACTGTGAGAAAATTTTATGTTTTGACCAACATTGTATCAATAAGTGTGTGCATTTGATTTCTTTGTTATTGTAATTGTAAAAAAATTTTAACAAATATGTATTGGCCAGTGCCCAAAACAATTTGTAAAATTTTTTGTGGGGAGCATGGGGGCTATGTAAGTAGGCTGTTTAGGTTTTTTTTATTGGTAACGCCACGTAGCGCTCTATACGAAAATCACTGACTGTGCTGTGTGCAGTCTGAGGCTGGTCGGCATTGTTGCAATAGTTGCTATTGTAGTGTTGGGCAGGTGGCTGTTAACAGTGCGTAGCGCTGCGCAGGGGAAGTGAGATGGCAGATTTTTGAGAGCGGATGATCTGGACGTGTGTCCATCAGGGACAGTACATTTGTAAGACTGGATGTCATGAACTGATATATGTATTATGACTTTTAAACATTATTAAGATAAATACATTGTTTGTTCTCTATCAAAATCTTTCTTTTGCTAACTGTGCCTATCAGTAGTTAGTGCCTTCAGTAGTTTGAATCTTTTATTTAGCTGGCAGTAGTGGCGCTCGGTGTATTGCAGTAGTTCGAGTAACGAAGTTTTTTGTGAGGTAAGTGATTTGTGAAACGTGTAGGTTAATGTTAGTCAGGGCCATTCTTTTGTAGGAATTTTTGAAAGTCAGATTGCGTTGCGCTAAAAATATTGTGTGTCAGTTTAAGCACAGTCATGTATAATTTTTCTAAGGGGACGTTCCACAGTATGAATACTGATGACTCAAAGAAGTAGCGGCGCTGCTGCGGGTACTTGGTAATGTTTCTCAGGTGAGGGACTTCGAAGTAGACGGTGTTACAGAGGGAGAAACATGAGAAAGGACGTGGTTTTAATATTGGTCGTTGTCAGAAGACTGGATATTGGTGTTACAACATGGGTACAGCTGCAGTTATACAGAGAAAGGTATCCTCGTCAGACTCAGATATTTCAGACGAGGAGTTTTCTTTCTTTCCATCGGCAGCTAGCGGCTCAAAATGGTTCAAATGGCTTTAAGCACTATGGGACTTAACATGTGAGGTCATCAGTCTCCTAGACTTAGAACTACTTAAACCTAATCAACCTAAGGACATCACACACATCCATACCCGAGGCAGGATTCGAACCTGCGACCGTAGCAGCAGTGCCGCTCCGGACTGAAGCGCCTAGAACCGACGGTCACAGCGGCCGGCCAGCTAACTAAAAGGTAGATAATTGACATGCTGTACGGAACATAAATAGATGACATGCACCCTAAGGCAAAAACAAAACGATGCATCACGAAGGAATTATCCAAATTATACAGAAATCGGTAGGAGGTATGTAAATGTACAGACTAACAAATGATTACAATTTCAGAAAAATTGGATGATTTATTCGAGAGAAAGAGTTTCACAAATTGAGCTAGTCAAATACCACATTGATCCACCTCTGGCCCTTATGCAAGCAGTTACTCTGCTTGCCACGGATTGACAGAGTTGTTGGATGTCCTCCCTAAGGGATATCGTTTCAAATTCTGCCAAACTGGTGTGTTAGGTCGTGAGAATACCGAGCTGGTTGGAAGGCCCTCCCCATAACGTTCCTAAACGTTCTCAATTTGGGAGAAATCCGGCGACCTTGTGGCCATAGTAGGATTTGGCAGGCATGAAGACAAGTGGTAGAAATTCTCGCCGCGTGTGGGCCGTCATTATCTTGATGAAATGTAAGCCCAGGACAGTTTTCCGTGGAGGGCAACAAAACGGGGCGTACGATATCGTCGATGTACCGCCCTGCTGTCAGTGCGCCGCGGATGAGAAAGGGGTCCTGCAATGAAATGCAATAGCGCCCCAGGTCCTGGTCGTCAGGCCATATTCCGGGTGACAGTGAAGTTGATATCCCACCACTGTCCGGGGCACCTCCAGACACGTCTTCACTGGTAGTCAGTACTCATCACTGAAAACAATTCCGCTCCATTCAATGTGATTCCAGGCCGAAGACGTGTCTAGAGACGCCCTGGACCGCGGTGGGATGCCAACCTGACTGTCGCCCACGACACAGCTTGGGATTTTGACGATGTAATGCGCCAATAGGACAGAATTTGGCACGATATCCCTCAGGAGGACACCCAACAATTCTAATCAACAATGTCAAGCCGAATAACTGCTTGCATATGGGCGGGAGGCGGACCAACGCATTACTGCCTAGCTCAATCTGTGAAGCTCTTTCTCTTGAATAAATCGTCCAGCTTTTCTGAAACTGTAATGGTCTGTTTGGCTGTACATGCACCTCACCTTTTCTGTTTCCGTCCCATTCGGATAAATCCTTCGGTTCTTTTTATTTATTTATGTATTTATTTGCTTATTTAGCCTGACCAGAATAGGGCCTTAAGGCCCTCTCTTACATCTGACCAGGAACAGCACATACAGATGTATTACAAAACATTCATGAACATGATAACAATCTTAGAGATGGTAATAAGCTAATAATAATAATAATAGTTCACAATAATGAAAGTAAGGATAAATGGCAATAAAAACAGTAATAATAAAACAAAGTGCATTAAAAATAATATAGACTAGTTTAGAACAACTTAAATCATGTTTAGTACTGTCAGAAAAAGAAAGGATGAAGAACAAGAAAATTGGAATGACAGTAGTAGTGGTTGTTAGGAGAGGAATTGATTTAAGTAAATAACTCTATAAACGAGGAGAAGGGAAAAGTTGTAGGGGGAGGGGCGATTGAAGAGTGTAGGCTGCAGACCAGTATGTGGAGAAAGAGCTATTACGAGAGAAAGTGAGCCATTAGCTGCTTTTTGAAGACTGGAAGTGATTTAATTTCTCTGATATTTCGGGGAAGATTGTTCCAAAGTCGGGTTCCGGATACAGAAAATGATTTAGAAAACATGACGGTGTTGTGTGGCGGTGCTGAGAGGATCTTACTTTGTTGAGATCGAGTATTTCTGCTGTCCTGTTCAGATAGTAATGTTATGGTTGAGGATAAGTAAGAGGGAGTTTGATGATTGAGAAGACGATGGAGTAAACATAAAGTGTGGTCGTCCCTACGTTTGTCAGCACGCTGCCACGATTATTGTTAATAGGCTGGAGTGATATGATTGTAATAACGAACGTCACAAATATAGCGGACGCAAGCATTCATCGCCAGTTCAAGCTTGCGAGAGTTTTCGTACGAAATCCTTGAAGAATAGCATCGCCATAGTCGAGAATAGGAAGTGTTAGAGATTCTACGAGCTTCTTCTTAAGCTCGAATGGAAATACCTTTTTATATTTCTGTAGGCAATGAAGGGATGCAGAAACTTTCTTGCAGACTGCAGTAGTGTGTTCAGTCCAGTCTAAGTGGTTGTCCAGGATTATCAAATACACTCCTGGAAATGGAAAGAAGAACACATTGACACCGGTGTGTCAGACCCACCATACTTGCTCCGGACACTGCGAGAGGGCTGTACAAGCAATGATCACACGCACGGCACAGCGGACACACCAGGAACCGCGGTGTTGGCCGTCGAATGGCGCTAGCTGCGCAGCATTTGTGCACCGCCGCCGTCAGTGTCAGCCAGTTTGCCGTGGCATACGGAGCTCCATCGCAGTCTTTAACACTGGTAGCATGCCGCGACAGCGTGGACGTGAACCGTATGTGCAGCTGACGGACTTTGAGCGAGGGCGTATAGTGGGCATGCGGGAGGCCGGGTGGACGTACCGCCGAATTGCTCAACACGTGGGGCGTGAGGTCTCCACAGTACATCGATGTTGTCACCAGTGGTCGGCGGAAGGTGCACGTGCCCGACGACCTGGGACCAGACCGCAGCGACGCACGGATGCACGCCAAGACCGTAGGATCCTACGCAGTGCCGTAGGGGACCGCACCGCCACTTCCCAGCAAATTAGGGACACTGTTGCTCCTGGGGTATCGGCGAGGACCATTCGCAACCGTCTCCATGAAGCTGGGCTACGGTCCCGCACACCGTTAGGCCGTCTTCCCCTCACGCCCCAACATCGTGCAACCCGCCTCCAGTGGTGTCGCGACAGGCGTGAATGGAGGGACGAATGGAGACGTGTCGTCTTCAGCGATGAGAGTCGCTTCTGCCTTGGTGCCAATGATGGTCGTATGCGTGTTTGGCGCCGTGCAGGTGAGCGCCACAATCAGGACTGCATACGACCGAGGCATACAGGGCCAACACCCGGTATCATGGTGTGGGGAGCGATCTCCTACACTGGCCGTACACCACTGGTGATCGTCGAGGGGAGACTGAATAGTGCACGGTACATCCAAAGCGTCATCGAACCCATCGTTCTACCATTCCTAGACCGGCAAGGGAACTTGCTGTTCCAACAGGACAATGCGCGCCCGCATGTATCCCGTGCCACCCAACGTGCTCTAGAAGGTGTAAGTCAACTACCCTGGCCAGCAAGATCTCCGGATCTGTCCCCCATTGAGCATTTTTGGGACTGGATGAAGCGTCGTCTCACGCGGTCTGCACGTCCAGCACGAACGCTGGTCCAACTGAGGCGCCAGGTGGAAATGGCATGGCAAGCCGTTCCACAGGACTACATCCAGCATCTCTACGATCGTCTCCATGGGAGAATAGCAGCCTGCATTGCTGCGAAAGGTGGATATACACTGTACTAGTGCCGACATTGTGCATGCTCTGTTGCCTGTGTCTATGTGCCTGTGGTTCTGTCAGTGCGATCATGTGATGTATCTGACCCCAGAAATGTGTCAATAAAGTTTCCCCTTCCTGGGACAATGAATTCACGGTGTTCTTATTTCAATTTCCTGGAGTGTAGTTCAAATGGCTCTGAGCACTATGGGACTTAACATCTGAGGTCATCAGTCCCCTAGAACTACTTAAACCTAACTAACCTAAGGACATCACACACATCCATGCCCGAGGCAGGATTCGAACCTGTGCCGTAGCGGTCGCGCGGTTCCAGACTGAAGTGCCTAGAACCGCTCGGCCACACCGGCCGGCTGTTCAGGATTATCCTCAAGTTCTTTGCAGAAGGAGAAAAGGTTATTTCGTTGCCATTTAAAATTAAGCATGGAAGAGATTCTCTGTGCTGTGTTGTAAAAAGTCTTCTGTGGGCGACTAAGATTGCTTGCGTTTTGGAAGGGTTTAGATTCAGACCTAAGTTCTGCAACCATTCTGATAAACCAAGTAAGTCAGCATTTACATGATCGATGGCTGTGTGCAGGTTTGCTGGACTTGCACTGAGATATGACTGAAGGTCATCAGCGTATAGGTGGTGTCTAGTGTAATATGAGGTTATAGAAATACGAGGAGGAGTTGTTCGGAGTGATCTGATATTTCACTGTAAGCAGCGAGAGTGTCTCACTCCTTGGGCAGTGCCTCTGGAATCAAAAGTTTTACTGCGCCTATCCCGTAGGATCCTGAGCCATATGCTAGTGCAAGCCAGATTCTTGTTTACTCGGTCTACGCTCGCTTCTGTGTTACTTCTCCGTGCTGTCACGCTCTCTTACTTCCGTGTTTGTCCCAGGCCGCCCTGCGGACTCTTTCCTGGCAGGTTGACACTCGGTGTTTGTTCACGGTCACCGAGCGTTGTGGCTCTATGTGCTCATCTAGCGGGCTTACGAGGCGCTACCATCTCACTACGCGGGACGTGATAGATTGGCTGTAGCTTCCATTTCGTTTAGAAAAGGAAGAGGTAGGCCAGATATTAGATAGGATGGGCAGAGCTCAGGAAAGTGACGATATAAGGAAGGTGAGACTGGTGGTGGAGACGCAATAGTAGGTACACATTCTCAACGCTAGATGATACAAATATCCTATTGTATATTGTATTGACGAAGGTATTCCAAGTGTTTGTTGCGCAGAACAATTTTAGCTGACACAGGATATGTCAGAAGGGGGGGGGGGGGGGGGGGGTCAGGAGAGGGGGCAGGGGTGTGAGCCCCACGTTGTCTCCTCATTTCGTTCGTAACTGAGAGCAGATAATACTAGATTTTTTTTACTGTACACTTATGGCCAGTAAGGTAGTTTCGAATATGTTAAAGACCCTTACAATTTCAGGTATTTTGTTGCACTGTTCTTCAGCTCCATTTTTATGTAACAAATATCTCAATTTTCTACCTTTCAGGGCAGGTTAGAGAGAAAGCATTTTAATTTTTCTTTGATAAAAACCACATGATATATATTATGATTAGGTTTGCCTTACAACCGTTTTTCAATTCAAGCAGATAACCGTGGGGGAAACAGGTGCATTAAGAATACACACATAGCTTATTTCTTTCCATATCATCCCAGTATCTTTTCTCAAAATTTCGCCCTCAAATTCTGCAGTTCGTCTGCAATTAGAAATGATTACTGACGTCATTAACTTTTGCTTCTAGCTCACATCATTAAGTTGATCTCCACTAGAGAGTTTAGTTTTGGCATTTCTATTGTGGACGCAATCTCTTTTTACAGTAGTGATTTCATGGTTCTGCTTACTGATCAATTAGAAGTTTTAGTTGCGGATAGCTGTGTTCACATATCTCCAGTTTTTCTGTGGCTCTTTCAGTCCCCGCACTGTTGTACTTATGTTTAGTCTGAAATTAATTTCTGAGATGGCCATTCTGCAGTGTGAAGAATGCAGGTAGATTGTTTTATTTTAATTTCGTAACTGTAGTTATTCATTTACTTTAATTGAAATATGCGTCAGGTCTGAATAATATCTGGTTTGGCTGCACTGGCAGTTTTTTAATCATCACTGGTGCATTGAGTTCTGACTTTTTGGTTACGCTAAGATTCTCAACATCCATTTCCACGTCCATATTATTAAAATTATCTGAAACATCGACTGCATCAGTTACTACAATATCGGCCATTTGATCAACATATAGTCCACACACGGATGGCCAATGAAACAGCTGTTACTAAGTTACAGTTTTAACGTTCACTGTCCGTCATGTCGACTTTGTATATTCTTTCGAACCCCAGGTGGAAAACTTTTATACGAATTCACTGCAGGTCTGTGGCAGTCGAATTAGAAAGTCATTCATTCTGTCAGCGAGACCATGTAGTGATTTCACGCCCAGGGACGAGATGGGCATTAGATGCATAACCTCTTTATTGGCGCCTGTTCTGCCAGGTTTCCATGGAAGACGGGGGGGAGGGGACGGAGGGGGGGAGGTTACAGTCCTTGGAACTGAATATGTCAGACACATGTTCCGATCGTACTATTGGTGTTACAGTGACGCAGCACATATAATTTACACAAATATTTGACGTCAGCATTGCCATCTGCATGTGTTCGGCATCATTTCGAAGCCATCTCGAAAGTCCGACATATATCAACCGTTAACATAGCAACAACAACAGAATGACAGAGAACGATAAGCGACTCGGTACACGGGACAGTTAGTCATTGCCATAGACTATGTGTCATTGCCTTAGATTGTGTTTCATATATAGACCCTTTCACATATACACATCGACAGTAAATATAAGTTTGTGTATGTAGACAAATAATTAGACAAAATTACAAAACGTGAGCTACACATGTTTCGCCATTGGCAGCTCTATATGCGAGATAATGCATAATGAACAGGGCGACGTTCTACCAATCGGCAGCGCAAAAAATAATGGAAGGCAGAATGAAATAAAAGTTCAAATGGTTCAAATGGCTCTGAGCGCTATGGGACTTAACATCTATGGTCATCAGTCCCCTAGAACTTAGAACTACTTAAACCTAACTAACCTAAGGACATCACACAACACCCAGTCATCACGAGGCAGAGAAAATCCCCGACCCCGCCGGGAATCGAATAAAAGTTCACAACCACAGTGAAAGAAGATGATGCTGAAACTAAGACGTCGGCAAGAGAAGACCCGCCGCCACAAATAACGTGCAAGGTGAGGGAAAACAGGCTTGCTGTGCACCAGAGGAACGAAAACCAAACTCCTAAGGAGCACAACGAAAAGTGGAAATAGCCGGGGGGAGAGAGGGTGGGGAGGGATTGGGGGGGGGGGGGGGGAATCTCTCCCTCAGGTGACACATAACGGAGCTGTGGAGTCACTATCAAGACCATATGAGTCATCAGATTCAAGATAAAAGTCCTAATCGAGCATCTGTCACCTTGGTCGACCAGGGGCGCAACACTTAATGGAAATTCGATACTCTTAAAACTCTGAATCTGCGCTGATATCCAACATTTTCTGAACATGAACCTGTCGAAGCCTTTTCTAAAGAAATGTTAGCATGCATTTATTGTTCGGAAATACTTGAAATGCTCGATACTGCATTGATATTGAATTTAGCATGTGGAATAGTATTATAAATATTATTAGTATTATTCATGTCTGCTTGGAATTTTGATGCCAGATGTCTGACTGTGTAAAACACAATACAGAGTGGGGTCAAAAATTCACAGAGAGGGTGTAATTAGTAAAACTAGTAGTGTTTTTAATTTATATTCCATTAATTTCTTTGTTGTTTTTGTGTAGCTATAAATGAATATATCATTTATGTTTTCATTGCTTAATAATTCCTGTACTTTGATACAATTACATAATAGCACAAACTCAATGTTTCTACACTCATTTTCTGGATACAAATAAATTAAACTGATAAATTGGAGAAATACTGATATCAGAATCCCGTCGAAATAGAAGAGACAGTATTTTCTTTCTGATACAAAACAGAAATTTCAATTTTGTCTCGAAACCAAAGAGAATACGTCACTGGACAAAGCAAACGGCTACGGTAGCGAATTACTCTCGACGCCATTACTTACGACAGAAGTGAAACACAGCTTTATGCAATGACGACTATAGCCTAATGCCACGCCTTTGCTCACAGTGTCTTTCAATCGCCGAAGTTGGCAACGAGAGGAATCGACACATTAGTATCGCGAATTCCAGCGATCTCTGTCGCCCCAGCTCGAGGGATTGAGGATACAAGGATACAAACTGTATAGACGCGAATTATACGCCCGCGGAGATACCAGTTTCATATACCATTTCATTCAGTTAATAAGACGCCTGTATTTTAAAAGACAAATTAATTTTCTGACAGAAATAAAGCTTAACGCATGAAAACCTATTATGCGTTAAAAATTCTTATAAAGACGTAACATTTTATTAAGATACGTACATTGTAAACGTTTGTCTCAAGACGCCAAGGTGATATTGGTACACTCGAATTAATGTACATTATTTACACAAGCGAATGCAGAGAGCACTTGACACAGAAACTTTGTAGGAAAGGGCATAATTAGTAGTATTCTAATTTGCTGTTCATTACAAGAGTTATAAAATTTATTCTTTTCCAACACAAACTGCCTCAGAATAACCGCGATAAAACGTTTTGCATGACTAGTTTCCAAAAATCAGCTTACCCTGAATATTTTTGCTGTGTCCAAGATCTCCGTAGTCACTAAACACACATGCCAGCGAGCGTCTGTCCTATGCGTCCGCAGAAAAATGCAATCAATTTTACGCCTGTGGTTTGACTGCCATGTTTTGGCAGAATTGAAATGTTGGTGATGGCTTACCTTTTGACTGCCATCGTTGCTCGGTGCCCTTAGGACATTTTACTGTTTGCTTAATACTCTGCTGAATGGGGACGCACGCATTCATGTTCCTTCCTGTTTGACTCGTCTCGAACTGTTGTTAAGCAACGGCGTCGGCCGCTTCAGCAACCTTTGCATTGTTGTGAACTGTCTCGCATCGTGATTTGTTTTTTACTCTGTGAGGATATGCGGAAAATAATCTTCGTATAATTAAGGGAGCTATCCTTCGATAAGGCAAATTTCTAGGCTGAGAAGAACGGAGCAATGCCCCCCGAGAATAACGTGCTCCTGGCGTCTGAAGAAAAGAAAGGAAATATAAAAGTGTACACCGTGAATTGTGTATAAAAAGCTAATTGATCTCGTTCTTACCGCGTATATTATGACATGTACTTTTTCCGTACTTTTAGTGCTCTTATCACTAAACCACGAAAGATTTTGTTAAAAATGCTCCATGGCGATATATTTCCTCCGTCGTACTCGTCTTGTAACTACTTGCACTATAATGATATGGTACCCAGCTCGTAGTCTCGCGGTAGCGTGCTCGCTTCCCGCGCGCGAAGTCCCGGGTTCGATTCCCGGTGGGGACAGGGATTTTCACCTGCCCCGAGATAACTGGGTGTTGTTGTGTCTTCATCATCATCACTCATTCCCATTACGGTCGGAGGAAGGCAACGCAAACCTTGCCTATTACGGCGATATGCTGGTCACCCGCATCTTTCCCCTACAAGAGCCTCAGGAAGCATGGGATTTCATTTCCATTCCATAATGCTATGAGTTGTACATTTTAGGTAAGAGCGAGAAAGTTGATTCTTCCCTTTCGGCGTCTTTATTTCTCTTAAAACTACACTTAGACACCGAGCAACAATTCACGTAGTACCTAGATTCATGCTGTATTGTGGGTGGTACATGACAAAGCGATTTACATATGATGAAGATTGCATCAGTTAATTGTTCTTGTGCTGTCTGGAATATTATGACATGTACTTTCTGTATTGTCTCCGTATCCTTGTTACCTAAATATTAAGTGAGGTTCTGTCGGTTTTTCTGTTGATATATTTTCCACGTGCCACATAACTGGCTTGGCTACATATATATTAAGTATACAAGGAACACACAACACTTTCAGTTATGATTTTATAATACTGCATAATGTTTTTACAAATTATAAATAAAACCATTATGTAATATACTCAAATTCCGATTACGTCTTATTATATGTACAGACAAATTGTAGAATTGAATTGTATAATTCTTGGATGTTATTTTACCCTTCTCCATTACATGGTACGATGTGTTCAGTCACTACTACGGTGCCACCTGGTGGTTGATCGTAACTTTTTACTTCAGAATTTGTCTTCATTTGGCTATTGTACGAATCCGAGCATGGATAAAAATGGTTCAAATGGCTCTGAGCACTATGGGACTTAACTTCTAAGGTCATCAGTCCCCTAGAACTTAGAACTACTTAAACCTAACTAACCTAAGGACATCACACACATCCATGCCCGAGGCAGGATTCGAACCTGCGACCGTAGCGGCCACGCGGTTCCAGACTGTAGCGCCTTTAACCGCTTGGCCACACCGGCCGGCGAGCATGGATAGCCGGTGCAATACGCATTATATTTTATGTAAAGTTTGTGTTGTACTTGATATGCCGATATACCATGGTTTTCATGCTATTGAAATGTCTTCTTATGATGTGACACTGTGTAATGTGCATGTGGTCGAGATTCATTGAAATGTATTGCATAAGGTATATTGTACACAGTATATCCTTGTTATGTAAAAATATGTCACACCCCATTAAAGACGAACCCGTTGGGCTTACAATTTCAGTCTATGCTTTACATATCCTACAATGTCAACTTATTTTGCTGAAACTGGCAATCTAAATGTTGGCTGTTTGAACGTTTTTCTTATTTTCATACAAGGGCAAACTGAAGTGGGAAGAAAAAGTGGGACAATTAATAGACTCAATCAAGGAAACGTGACCAAAGATTGTTTTGGAAGTCATTCTAAGGTAAACATATGCGAATCATTTACCTACTTTGTACATGTCAAAGATCACTGTGCATAAGTATTGAACATTAATTAACTAACTAATTAAACCTATAGAACAACAGGGTCGCTTCCGTTATTGCTGGCGTAAGGAAATATGTGCAGAAAAGAATCAAATAGCAGTTGAAATTTAGTCCTTATAGGCGCTATAGTGGCTAAAAGGCCTGTCAGGAAACAGCCCTGTATTTCGAAACAGTTCAGAACATATCTACATCTGCATCTTCATACATACTCCGCAAGCGACAGTATTGTGCGTGTCGGAGGTGTCCTGCACCTTATAAGTCATTTTCCTTCCTGCTCCACTCGTAAACAGAGCGAGGGAAAAACGCTTATCTACAGGGTGTTACAAAAAGGTACGGCCAAACTTTCAGGAAACATTCCTCAAACACAAAGAAAGAAAATAGGTTATGTGGACATGTGTCCGGAAACGCTTACTTTCCGTGTTAGAGCTCATTTTATTACTTCTCTTCAAATCACATTAATCATGGCATGGAAACACACAGCAACAGAACGTACCAGCGTGACTTCAAACACTTTGTTACAGGAAATGTTCAAAATGTCCTCCGTTAGCGAGGATACATGCATCCACCCTCCGTCGCATGGAATCCCTGATGCGCTGATGCAGCACTGGAGAATGGCGTATTGTATCACAGCCGTCCACAATACGAGCACGAAGAGTCTCTACATTTGGTACCGGGGTTGCGTAGACAAGAGCTTTCAAATGCCCCCATAAATGAAAGTCAAGAGGGTTGAGGTCAGGAGATCGTGGAGGCCATGGAATTGGTCCGCCTCTACCAATACATCGGTCACCGAATCTGTTGTTGAGAAGCGTACGAACACTTCGACTGAAATGTGCAGGAGCTCCATCGTGCGTGAACCACATGTTGTGTCGTACTTGTAAAGGCATATGTTCTAGCAGCACAGGTAGAGTATCCCGTATGAAATCATGATAACGTGCTCCATTGAGCGTAGGTGGAAGAACATGGGGCCCAATCAAGACATCACCAACAATGCCTGCCCAAACGTTCACAGAAAATCTGTGATGATGACGTGATTGCACAATTGCCTGCGGATTCTCGTCAGCCCATACATGTTGATTGTGAAAATTTACAATTTGATCACGTTGGAATGAAGCCTCATCCGTAAAGAGAACATTTGCACTGAAATGAGGATTGACACATTGTTGGATGAACCATTCGCAGAAGTGTACCCGTGGAGGCCAATCAGCTGCTGATAGTGCCTGCACACACTGTATATGCTACGGAAACAAGTGGTTCTCCCGTAGCACTGTCCATACAGTGACGTGGTCAACGTTACCTTGTACAGCAGCAGCTTCTCTGACGCTGACATTAGGATTATCGTCAACTGCACGAAGAATTGCCTCGTCCATTGCAGGTGTCCTTGTCGTTCTAGGTCTTCCCCAGTCGCGAGTCATAGGCTGGAATGTTCCGTGCTCCCTAGACGCCGATCAATTGCTTCGAACGTCTTCCTGTCGGGACACCTTCGTTCTGGAAATCTGTCTCGATGCAAACGTACCGCGCCATGGCTATTGCCCCGTGCTGATCGATACATCAAATGGGCATCTACCAACTCCGCATTTGTAAACATTGCACTGACTGCAAAACCACGTTCGTGATGAACACTAACCTGTTGATGCTACGTATTGATGTGCTTGATGCTAGTACTGTAGAGCAATGAGTCGCATGTCAACAGAGGCACCGAAGTCAACATTACCTTCCTTCAATGGGGCCAACTGGCGGTGAATCGAGAAAGTACAGTACATACTGACGAAACTAAAATGAGCTCTAACATGAAAATTAAGCGTTTCCGGACACATGTCCACATAACATCTTTTCTTTATTTGTGTGTGAGGAATGTTTCCTGAAAGTTTGGCCGTACGTTTTTGTAACACCCTGTATATCCCTCCGTATTGGCCCTACATTCTCGTATATTATCTTCATGGCCGCTACTCGAAATGTATGTTGGCGGGAGTACAATAGTTCTGCTGTCAGCTACAAATGCCAATTCTCTAAATTTTCTCAATAAAGTTCCTCGAAAAGAAGGTCTCCTTCCCTCCAGGGATTCCCGTGTGAGTTCCCGAAGCGTCTCCGTACTACTTGCGTGTCGTTTATACCTACCAGTAACAGATCTAGTAGCCGGCCTCTGAAATGCTTCGATGTTTACCTTTAATTCGACCTGGTGCGGATCCCAAACACTCGAGCAGTACTAAAGAACAGCATCCAACGTACGGTCTCCTTTACAGATGACTCACACTTTCCTGAAATTCTCCCGATAAACTGAAGTCGAAAATTCGCCTTCCCTACCACAGTCCTCACATGCCAGTTGCACTGGTTATATCTTTGCAACATTTCGCCCAGATATTTAAAGGACGTGATTGTGTCAAGCATGACAATACTAATGATGTATTTGAACATTACTGGTTTCTTTTCCCTACGCATCCGCATCGACTCACATCTTTGTACATCTACATCTACATCTACGTGATTATTCTGCTATTCACAATAAAGTGCCTGGCAGAGGGTTCAATGAACCACCTTCAAGCTGGCTCTCTACCGTTCCACTCTCGAGCGGCACGCAGGGAAAACGAGCACTTAAACTTTTCTGTGTGAGCCCTGATTTCTCTTGTTTATCGTGATGATCATTTCTCCATATGTAGCTGGGTGGCAACATAATGTTTTCGCAATCGGAGGAGAAAACTGGTGATTGAAACTTCACGAGAGATCCCGTCGCAAAGAAAAACGCCTTTTTTTTTTAATGATTGACACTCCAATTCACGTATCATGTCTGTGATACTATCTCCCCTGTTTGGCGATAATACAAAACGAGCTATCCTTCTTTGTGCTTTTTCGATGTCATCCGTCAGTCCCATCTGATGCGGATCCCACACCGCATAGCAGTACTCCAGAATAGGGCGGACAAGCGTGGAGTAAGCTGTCTCTTTAGTAGACACGTTGCACCTTCTAAATGTTCTGCCAATGAATCGCAGTCTTTGGTTTGCTCTACCCACAACATTATCTATGTGATCGTTCCAATTTAGGGTATTTGTAAGTGTAATTCCTAAGTATTTGGCTGAATTTACAGCCTTCAGCTTCGTGTGACTTATCGTGTAATCGAAATTTAGCGGATTTCTTTTAGTACTCATGTGAATAATTTTACACTTTTCTTTATTCAGGGTCAATGGCCACTTTCCTCACCATACAGACATCTTATCTAAATCATTTTGCAATTCGTTTTGGTCATCCGATGACTTTGCAAGACGGTGAACGACAGCATCATCTACAATCAATCTAAGACGACTACTCGGATTGTCTCCTATGTCGTTAATATAGATCAGGAGCAATAGAGGGCCTGTAACCCTTCCTTGGGGAAAGCCGGATATTACTTCTGTTTTACTCGATGACTTTCCGTCTATTACTACGAACTGTGACCTTTCTGACAGGAATTCACTAATCCAGTCGCACAACTGAGGCGATATTCCATAGGCACGTACTTTGGTTAGAAGACACTTGTGAGGAACTGTGTCGAAAGCCTTCTGGAAATCTAAAAATATGGAATCAATTTGACGTCCCCTGTCGATAGCACCCATTACTTCATGAGTATAAAGAGCTAGTTGTGTTTCGTAAGAACGATATTTTCTGAATCCGTGCTGACTACGTGTCAATAAATTGTTTCCTTCGAGGTACTTCATAATGTTCGAATATAGTATATGTTCCAAAACCCAACTGCAAATCGACGTTAGTGATATGGGCCTGTAATTCAACGGATTACTCTTACTTCCCTTTTTGGGTATTGGTGTGACTTGAGCAATTTTCCAGTATTTAGATACGGTCTTTCTGTGAGCGAGCAGTTGCATATAATTGCTAAATATGGAGCTCTTGTATCAGCATACTCTGAGAGGAACCTGACTGGTATACAATCTGGACCGGAAGCTTTGCTTTTATTAAGTGATTTAAGCTGCTTTGCGACACCGAGGATATCTATTTCTATGTTTCTCATCTTGACAGTTGTTCTAGATTGGAATTCAGGAATATTTACTTAGTTTTTTATGGTTAAGGGGTTTCAGAAAACCGTGTTTAATAACTCTGCTTTAGTGGCATTGTCATCAGTGACTTCAGCGTTGTTATCGCGCAGTGAAGGTATTGATTGCGCCTTGCCACTGGTGTGTTTTATGTATGACCAAAATCTCTTTGGGTTTTCTGCCAGATTTAGAGACAGAGTTTCGTTGTGGAAATTATTGAAAGTATCTCGCATTGAAGTACGCACTATATTTCGAACTTATGCAAACTTTGCCAGTCTTGGGGATTTTGCTTTCTTTTAAACATGTCATGCTTTTTTCGCTGCTTCTGCAGCGGCGATCTGACCCATTTTGTGTACCATGGGGGATCAGTACCATCACTTATTAATTTATGTGGTATATATCTCTCAGTTGCTGTCGATACTGTCTCTTTGAAATGATTCCACAACTTTTCTACGCTTACATGATCAGATCGGAAAGAGTACAGACTGTCTCTTAAAAAGGCGTTAATAGCATTTTTATCAGCTTTTTGCAAATATATATACTTTGCGTTTCTTTTTATGGTTGTAGGAGTTACGGCATTCAGCCTAGCAGCCACTGCCTTGTGGTCGCTAATCCCTGTATTCGTCACGATACTCACTATTTTTCCGGGATTACTGGTTGTTAAGAGGTCAAGTATGCTTTCGCACAACCATTTACGCTTCGAGTGGGCTCATGAACTAATTGTTCAAAATAATTTTCTGAGAAAGCATTCAGTACAATTTCGGATGACGTTTTATACCTGCCGGCGGTTTTAAACGTATAATTTTTCAGTATATCGAGGGTACATTAAAGTCACCACCGACTATAATTGTATGAGTGGGGTACCTATTCGAAATGAAACTCAAGTTTGCTTTCAGCTGTTCTCCAACTGTATCTTCTGAGTCGGGGGGTCCGTAAAACGACCCAATTAATAGTTTAAACCGATTGTCAAGTATAACCTCTACCCATACTATTTCGCAGGACTATCTACTTCAATTTCACTACAAGGCAAACTACTTATGACAGCAATAAATACTTCACCACCAATTGTATTTAATCTATCCTTTCTGAACACTGCTGGGTCGTTAGAAAAAAATTCTGCTGAGCTTATTTCCGGCTTTAGCCAGCTTTTTGTACCTATAACTATTTGAGCTTCAGTGCATTCTATAAGGGCTTGGAGCTCTGGTTCTTTCCCAACACAGCAACGGCAATTTACAACTACAATACCGATCGTTTCTACAACTAACTTACTGTGTTTTACCTGCCCCCTTTTAGACGGACGCCCTTTCTGTGGTTCCCTCAGGTCCTCTAACCTAAAAAATGCCCAGTCCCTTCCACACAGCCGCCACTACATTTAGAGCTAGCTGCTACTCATCACACGAACTGGAAATTATGCCTAAGTCATCTCGTATCCTCTCACAGTAACTCAACTTCGACACCTTGCTGTAAACCACGACATTATCAGCAAGCAACCAGAGATTTTACCCACATGTATATATGTATATAGAAAATAATAATGGCCCTATGCCGGCCGCGGCGGTCTCGCGGTTCTAGGCGCGCAGTCCGGAACCGTGCGACTGCTACGGTCGCAGGTTCCAATCCTGCCTCGGGCATTGATGTGTGTGATGTCCTTAGGTTAGTTAGGTTTAAGTAGTTCTAAGTTCTAGGGGACTGATGACCACAGCAGTTGAGTCCCATAGTGCTCAGAGCCAATGGCCCTATCACACTTGCCTGGGGCACTCCTGACGATACCCTGGCAACTACTTCCACGCTCACACAGTGTAATTAAATGTGTTAATGTTTTTGATGAATCGCTAGTAAATAAAGTAAATTCTTAAGAAAAGTTTTGAAAGTAAATTCACGGTTCAGGTTCCATATGTCCTTCAACATTATCTTCAATTTCTCTTTTGGGACGTGGTAATTCATCTAAGCCATCGTATTCTGCCATGTTTTACACCTTCGAATTTCGTCCTCTCTTGCCAAATATCTCTGGTTTCTCCCAGTATCACTATTTTTTGCAATTTCCGATAACTTGTCTTGGGCATCTGTCAATGCATGTCGTTTATTTTGTGTAATTTTCAAATATGCAACACTGATTTTTGTTTTATGCCTAGCATTCTGTCGCAAAGTAGGTCAACGATGATGTCATCAATGAGCCGTGGGATTTCCCCACCCCACTCCCCACCCAGTTCCCCTGTGACAAAGACCGTTCCTCCTATGCATAAAATGGAGGGAATTCCAATTTTCGTAGGAAATTTAAAAAAATAGACCAATTGCGCTAGCCTGGTCGCTATGGAAGTAGGGCTGTTGTCCCAAGTATAAACTGGCAGGAAATCTGAGATGACACATTGTTGTGCCGACTGACTTGGAATACTGGCCCTGGCTCTATGACGTCACAATCTGAGAGTTAGAATACAAACAGGAGCCTACCTAGGACGTCTGATTCCAAGATGGCTGACTGGGAATACAAGATGGCGATGGACTGGGACAACTGGTGTAGCTGTATGATGTTACAGTCTATCTCAGACCTGATAGGCTACTTATAACAGTGTGGAATTCTGGCATACTGGTGTGGCTCTACCATGATATCAGAATCCAAGATGGGAAACCTGGAATACAAGATGTGATTGAACATGGCAAACAGTGCATACGAGGACAGGCTCTGTGTCATTGGAATCTGAGTTCTGGAATAAAGGCACTACGATGTCAGAGGCAAAGGATGTTAGTGCAGTTCCAAGCCTTGGTGCTGACCTACTTCATGTTCTCCCCAGCTACTATTCACTAAGGGATGTGTGGTCACTGCTTCTTCTAACTCTATATTGAATCTCCACATGTGTCTATATTTCAACAAACACAAGGAGGGAGAGACGACAGACATTCTGAGCATGGCCTGCTTCATCTTATTCCCAGAGTTAAAGTCCAAACTGTATATCGTTTAGTAGTAACGCTTAAATCTTTATTTAAACAAATGCATTTTCAGGGAGAGCTCCCTTTCCGTGGTCAAGAAGTCGTCACCTTGCACCAATGATGCCCTCAGAAGGTTGGGCAGAGCTACAAATGCCAGGGTTGCTGTGTCACCTATGACATTAGAGTCTGTCAGTCCGTAGTCAGCCCACCACTCATCAGTTTCAGCTCTGTGTAGAGTGAGACACCATTCGCATTCAGCCAATTCGATAATGTAACACAGTGGCGGACACTTGTGTGGTGGCTCGAAGCCCAATAAATTATATGTTAAGATGCTGTGCTTGTAAAATTGACCACAAAAATAAATTGTGTGTGGAATGGACGGTGATTATTATTGAAAACAACGTAAACATCATCACAGAGTCTTCAGACATGTGTGTGAACGTGTACTAGCCATGTAGCAGCAGCATTTGAAAATGAAATACGTTTATACATCTTTGACAAATCGAGTTGTACCCATCAAAACTTGACAGATTCATATGATGGGAAAATATGATCTTTTCCACGAGAATACTGATCAATACCTTATGTTATGTTATGTTAACTGGGGACCTAGAAACGACGGAGAGGCTCCATCCCCGCCGCAGCCGCAGTGGTCCACAACTCTACGACGACTACCGCAGTCCACTTCACCCCTCCGCCGCCGCACACCAAACTCAGGGTTATTGTGCGTTTCGGCCTTCGGTGGACCCCCCAGGGAACGTCTCACACCAGACGAGTGTAACCCCTATGTTTGCGTGGAGAGTAATGGTTGCATGGGGGCTTAATTAAATAAATTTGAAAATAATTTAAATTTTTTTTAGTAGCTGTATGTCCGATTACGCAGTCTCGTAAACGGTTGCCCCTGACTAGTTTTTGTACGCAATCTGACTGCATAGAACAACAACAAAGAATGAAATGAAAACTTCCGTTAATACAATTAATTAATTAAGTCCCCAGCAACTATAAAACCTACGAAGCCAACAAAGCACAAGTGTAGCTGTTCTGTGTGTGGAAGTGTGATTCAACGTACACATCTGGCACGGTTCTTCTTCAATAAGACAAGAAATTTTAAATATCATTTATACTGAAGTAATTAAAAAATAGAAATACTATAATAGCGTAAGGAAAGCAGAATTACACTCTAATACAAGAACACAAGCCAGATGCTTTGTTGACTGAACCTGTAATGACGCATTATTTAAGACATTGAGATAATAAAAAGAAAAGGAAATTTTTTTTTTTCTTTTACCTTCATGTATTGACGAAAAGCACTCTAATCATTACAATATATCTCCACACCGACTCGCTGCTACCACATCTCAACAAGAACTGCCTACTGCCACATCTCGACAAGCACTCTTCACTACGACATCTCAGCACTGACTACCGCGAGTTCTCAACAAGCACTGCCCTCCGCTACTTCTCAATAATCACTGCCTACCATGAGTTCTCCACAAGCACTGCCCTCCGCTACTTCTCAATCATCACTGCCACTGGAGGCGGCGAAACAAAACTCTCTGGCGCTGTGGCTCAGTGTAGCCACCTTTCATGGTGGTGTACTCGTATGTGGAGAACTTGTTTTGCGCAACAATCGCCGACATAGTTAAGCTGAGGCGGAATAAGAGGAACCAGCCCGCATTTCCTGAGGCAGATGGAAAACCGCCTAAAAACCATCCACAGACTGGCCGGCTCACCGGACCTCGACACAAATCCGCCGGGCGGATTCGTGCCGGGGACCGGCGCTCCTTCCCACCCGGAAAGCCGTGCGTTAGACCGCACGGCCAACCGGGCGGGCTGATCAATACCTTACTTGTACATGTCATAGCAAGACGAAAAACTGATCTACCTTCACAACAGGATGCAGCGCCATCTGACGACAGATGACTCTGGCATCACCCAGTGATACAGCAGAGAATACTATATCCATACGGTGGAAGAAACATAAATACTACACTTCCAGAGTGAGGCCAAAGGCTAACTAACAGGAATGACGTGTGAAAGCTCTAGCTACCGCATAGCAATGCGTATGCTTCATGCACACAAGCAGAAATGGCTGCATTCCATCTCTCGTGGCTGAGATCTGTCACTAACAAGGACTGGACATGCTGACTCCACTCACGAGGCGCCGCTGCATAAAGGCTTGCAGCATATACACAATCACTTTTCTAAGGCTTTTTAGGGACCAGCATGTCTGGCTGCTCTCCTACTGTCTTCATGTTGGTCCTGTTTGCGTCAGCAGGCACAATAACAGAAGAATCAACTTTAAGAGATGTTTATTCAGTGGCCAGTCCCTCTCACAGCTCCTCTCTCCTCTTTTCTTCCCACACCACACTAAGGAGTTGTCAGTTGCCATGATGCCCGATGCTACTGCCCTACCAGGCACTGCATGCTGCTATGTTGTCGGTTATCATGAAAACCGACACTACTGCCCATCGGTTGAATGCGCTGTCACGATGTCGCGCTGTTAGCCAATCCTGACCTGCCTTTCAACAAGTAGGTGGTGGATCGGAGGCTGTGACGTTAGGGGCAGCTTGTGCCCCAGCTAAGTGTTGTAGTGACTATCTTCTGAGTGGCTCATAAGCAGCAGTTGTCGTTCTAGTCTCAAGGATGGCTCCTGGCAGCTCACAAAGATACACTCATCCTTCCCCAACAGTGTAGCAGAGACGTACCGGAAAACTAGAATGATCTTGCACAAACTGTTAACTGTTACCTGACAGCAATCAGAGAATCAAGTGTGAACAAGGTGAACACCTTCAGTCCTTCTGATGAGGTGTCTTCTACCTTGTTGGCAGGCCTATTTATTACGGTTGCTGAAGGAGTTTTGCTATTAGACGTCATTCATAATGATCAAACAGTCTTCCTTTATTAGTCATTCCAACTGCCACATTTGCTTAGCATTCGTTTTGGTATGTTAGCCCTATTGACAAATCCACAGTGTGGGAAGTTGCAAAGTGAATCTTGTTTCTTGCGCAATGTTACAGATGCACACCAAGGCTCACCTAGCTCTGTCTCTTTTGCGTTCTTCCTGCTAAATTGCTCGTAGCCACACACAGCCTTGCTGAGCTTTTTGTTTCTGCCGGCCTTTTTGCCAAGCGTACTCGCGTATGACACATGCCACAGACGCTGGCTCACTGAACCTACTGTGGAAGCAGTGCTCGGTCCTCCCCAGTAGAAAATACGTCCCGAATTTTATTTATTTCCTCCGTCTATCGCACTATCTAATTATAACAATAGGTCTACTTGCTAACCTCTAACTCGCATTTCTCCTGTGTACACAGCTTACTCACACAGTTCTCTCTCCTTTTACTTATTTGTGTAAATCTACTCTACAGGAATCTCATGACTCAGTCTTTCATTTGCACTTCTTTTTCTAAGGATATAAACTTAAATTGGAAAGAACACACAGAAAATGTTGTGGGGAAGGCAAACCAAAGACTGGGTTTTATTGGCAAGACACTTAAAAAATGTAACAGATCTACGAGGGTCAGTCAAAAAGTAATGCCTCCTATTTTTTTTTCTACGTTTAATTGTCAGGAAATTTAAATGCAATTACATAGGTTGAAAACCACAACATTGAGGATCATTTTGTCATTTTTCAATGTAATCTCCGCCCATCTCTACAGTTTTGGTCCATCTTTGAACAAGGGCATGTATCCCAGCACGGTAAAAATCACAGCTCTGCTTCCTAAGCCATTGATGCACGGATGTTTTGACGGCCTCCTCATCTTCAAAATGAATCCCACGATGAGCTTCTTTTAGTGGCCCAAACAGATGGAAGTCTGATGGTGCCAGGTCAGGGCTGTATGGGGGATGAGGCAAAACTTCCCATCCAATTTTGACAATCTCGTCAGAGGTGTGACGACTGGTGTGTGGTCTTGCATTGTCATGCAAAAGAAGAACATCTGCCATTGATTTTGTTGGGCGAACTCGCTGAAGACGTGCTTTAAGTTTGTTGAGGGTTGTGACGTATTGAACAGAATTTATTTTGCATCCCTGCTCCAAAAAATCAACCAGAATCACACCCTCTGTGTCCCAGAAAACTGTTGCCATAACTTTCCCTGCCGATCGCACAGTTTTGAATTTTTTTCTTCCTCGGCGAGCTTGTGTGACGCCACTCCATTGACTGCCTCTTTGATTCGGGTTCAAAAAAATGCACCCATGTTTCGTCCCCGGTCACAATTTTTTTCAGAAACTCATCTCCCTCCAAACGGAAGCGCTGCAAGTGTTGGGAGGCTATTGTTTTCCTTGCCTCTTTATTCTGATCGGTTAACATTCTTGGAACCCACTGTGCACAAACTTTTGAGTACCCCAATTGTTTAATAATCGTGAACACACTGCCTTTACTAAGAGAAATAATGCGACACACTTCATCTGCAGTCACCCGACGGTCACCACGAATGATGTCATCAACTTGCTGAATGTTGTGTGGAGTCACTGCACTCACCGGCCTGCCGCTCCGCTTTTCGTCAGTCAACGGTGTTTGCCCTTCAGCTTCCTTACAACGACGAACCCATCGTCTAACAGTGCTGACATCCACTGTCACAACACCATACACCTTCTTCAGTCTTTCATGAATGCGTATGGGCGTTTCACCTTCTGCATTCAAGAATTCAATCACACAACGCTGTCTCAAACGAACATCGATGTCGGCCATCTTACAAACTTCTGCTGTGCTGCCACCTGTTGACACAGAAAGTTACTACTGCAGTGGATTGCAGAAGAAGGTTTGAGGAATGGCGCCAAATTCAAATTTTTCACTTAATTTCTTTAAGTAGAAAAAAAATGGGAGGCATTACTTTTTGACCGACCCTCGTACTAAAGAGACTGCCTACATTATGCCTGTCCATGCTCTTTTGGAGTAATGCTGCGCGGTCTGGGATCCTTACCAGATAGGATCAACGGAGTACACTGAGAAAGTTTGAAGAAGAGCAGCAGCACGTTCTGTATTGTCACGAAATAGGGGAGAGTGTGTCACTGTCATGATACAGTATTTGGGGTGGACATCACTAAAACAAAGGCGTTTATCGTTGCGGCGGAGTCATCTCAAGAAGTTTCAATCACCAACTTTCTCCTCCAAATGCGAAAATATTTTGTTGCCGCCGACCTAGATAGGGAGCAGCAATCAACATAATAAAATAAGGAAAATCAGAGCTCACGCACAAGACTCATCAAAAAAGTACGTGGGGGAGTTGGAAAATAAGTCTCCTCTGTCGACTGTGTCAGAATTGTGTGTGAAAAAAAAAAAAATGAAACCTTAAAGATAAGATATATCTTTATTTTTCTACATAATTTCCAAGCACATTGAGACATTTGTCACATTGCTTTATAAGCTTCAAAAAGCTTTCCAGGAAAAGATCAGGGCGTTGCATACGGAAGAGGCATTGAACGGCTTGTTTGACGTCAGCATTGCTGCCAAAGCGCCTTCCACCGAGAGTCTTCTTCACAATGGTTCAAATGGCTCTGAGCACTATGGGACTTAACTTCTGAGGTCATCAGTCCCCTAGAACTTAGAACTACTTAAACCTAACTAACCTAAGGACATCACATACATGCATGCCCGAGGCAGGATTCGAACCTGCGACCATAGCGGTCACGCGGTTCCAGGCTGCAGCGCCTAGAACCACTCGGCCACCCCGGCCGGCAGTCTTCTTCAAAGCAGGAAACAGATGGACATCACTTGGTGCGAGATCCAGACTGTAAGGCGGATGGTGTAGGCGCTCCCAACCAAGAGTTGCAATATGGTTTTGCTTTGCCGTCGCCGTGTGTGGTTTTGCATTGTCATCCAACAGCAGAACGCCAGATCTGAGAAGGACAGGCCGCTTTTTCCGAATCACCTCTTTCAATTTCGACAGAGTGGCGCAGTACCGCAGAGCACTGATGGTTGCATCCTCCAGAAAGTCCAGCAGCAAAACTCCTTTGGCGTCCCAGAAAACGGTGAGTAGCACTTTACCTGCAGACAGAGTGATTTTGACCTTCTTTTGGACAGGTGATAGATGTTTCCACTCCTGCACTTGCTGACGTCCATCACTGAATTGCTAGCACCATCTCCACACCATTTGCCTCGACATCACACCTGACCCATACACCTCAACAAGACGGTTATGAATTTCTGTGCCTGATACTCCACGTGCCCATTCATAGCGGACATCAGCTCTCAACACAACTCCAAAACTCACCTTCTCTCCATAACTCCGGAAAAAGATTGAGCGGCTGGCCTCCGCTTTGCGCAGGCACTGCAACAGCGCCATCTCCTTGATCGCGGTCGACCTCTACCCAATGGTGTGTCGGTGTCTTGCATGTGCGCGTTCACCTGCCGTGTCATCTTTCGCCCATATCACACAACTCTGCCCACTGTCGACAAGGGAAACTTATTTTCCAACTCCCCTTGTATAAGTGTAGGAAAGATCATATTTTCCCTTCGTATGTATGTGTCTAGTTTTGACGAGTTAGACTGATCAAAAAATTATAAGCGTGTTTCATTCTCAAAAGTTACTGCTACACACCTAATACTTATAATTTCGCATAGTTGACGGCTCTGTGGTGCTACCAGTAAATAGACATTGTCCATTCCACACACAATTTATTTTCGTGGTCAATTTTAAAAAGGTATTTCCTTAAATAAAGACTCAGATGTTCCTCCTAAATGGTGCACAGTTTGGACTTAGGTTAAGGGACTCAACTGTAATGGGACGTCTCACTGTCCCTCCCAGTGTTTGTTTACGTAAAGATGCACATGGTGGGATTCAACTTAGAGTTAGGAGAAGCAGTGACTGTACACCTCTTTTAGAATAGTAGCTGGGTACAACACGTCAAGTAGATCAGCAGACGGACTCGGACCTGCACAAACACGTTTGTCTCTGATGTCATACCCCAGAACTCAGATTCTGGCGACATAGGGCCTGTCCTAGCACGCGCCTGGTCGCCATGTTCCGTCACCATCTTGTATTCCAGATCAGCCATCTTGGATTCAGACGTGACATTTAAGCTGGTGGCGTATTCCAAGTCTCAGATTGTGATGTCATAAGGTGAGGGCCAATATTCCGAGTCAGCCAGCATGACAATGCTTCACCTTGGATTTCCCACCAATTTATGCTTAGGACAATAGCCCCCCAGTTCCACAGGAAACACACTAGCACAATTGGGCTAGTTCTCGTATTTACCGCCAAAATTTTGAATTTTCAGTCAAAATTTGAATCCTGCTGTTTTATACAGAGAGTCATTGGCCTCTGTCAGAGGAGACTGGGGTTGGGAAATCTGGTGACTTATCAATGATGTCATCAGTGACTTCATCAGTGACCTACTTTGCATCAGAATGAGCACAGAATAACAACTGTGCCTTCTCTCTTGCGAGGTGCGTTACTTCTTTTAACAATTCGAGAAGAATCAATTTTCTGCAGGTTTCTCTCCAGTCTTACCTGTCCATATGGGGCTTTGAGGCTTTCCATTCAGATGATACTGTATTGCATCTTCACTCACAATGCTTTAGCAATGTTTTCCTGTATCCACAGCATCTGCAGAAATTTTTCTAAGAGGGGGCAAGACTCAAAACTCGCCAATTTTGATATAACTGGTTAGGTGACTTTTACAGTCCGTCGTGCCCCGAGAACTAAATTTGATAAGCAGCACACAAAACTTACTACATCTCAAAAGAAGCATAGTTACCTAATTAGCATTTTTCAGGTACTCAAACAGTAATCATATTTCAACAGTATAAGCAAAGTACGTCTTTAGGCTATTAATATGAATATCGGTAGCACAATCTGAAATTACATCATCATATGACGAAATCAATTATATCCAATGAGTTATGAAATAAAACTAGAAAATATTCACAAAGATAATAATTTATCACACTCTCTTAATGTTAGGTTTACAATGAAAATAAAAAATTTGAAATAGGAGAAAAAGTCAGAATGATTGATAAAAATACTGCTGAGTATGAACAAAATAGCCACATTAATACTTATTGAAGTGGAGGAACGGGGAATAACCTTTAAAAAAAGACTTATTCAACTTTTATGTCGCTCACAACACTTTGTTTGCTTATAAAACTTCACATCTGTTCATGTTAATGTACGAAGGCTATCCACAAAGTACATTACGTTTTGGAATTAAAAAGAAATAAATTATTGGAAATTTTTCTTATTATATACAGATGAAAGCCACACTTAAATACTACTTTTCTACATAGTTGGCATTTAAATTAAGGCACTTATCGTAGCGATGGACGAGCTTGGAAATTCCTTCGTCGTAAAAATTCGGCCGCCTGCGCCTTCAACCACGTGGTTAATCAGTAACCCGGTAGAAATACGATTTTTGTGGATTTCCTGGAAAGAGGCACTACAATAAATTCTCAAAGGTATTGCCAAACTCTGCACAACTTCAGAAGAGCAATACAAAACGAGCGCAGGGGAAAGTTGGGCTCACAGATCTTGCTGATTCACGACAACGCCCGGGCCCACACGGCAAATGCCACTCGTGAAGTTCTCGAATAAGTGGGAGTTGTTTCCTCATCCGCCGTAAAGTCCCGACCTGGGACCGAGCGACTTCCACTTATTCCCAGCAATGAAGATGTGGTTGGCTATGCAGCGTTTTGATGACGCACAGCTTCAAGATGAGGTAACCACGTGGTTGAAGGAGCAGGCGGCCGAATTTTACGACGAAGTAATTTCCAAGCTCGTCCATCGCTACGATAAGTGCCTTAATTTAAATGGCAACTATGTAGAAAATTATTATTGAAGTGTGGCTTTCATCTGTATATAATAAAAAAATTCCAATACTTTATTTATTTTAAATTCCAAAACGTAATGTACATTGTGGATAGCCCTCGTACTTATTGCATTCATTTCATGACTTCTTCTTCTTCTTCTTTTTGTGTCGACTGGCATAAATGAACACAAAATGTCGTATGAAACATTCATCTGAGCCTTCCAAAACCAGTTTCAAATTTGTTGTAGATCCAGCTTTTAACACCCGAGATAATCCTCGCCTCTCCAGTTTGTTAGATTAATCAGCAACATGCCAACTACATTGCTTTGCTCTGCGACTGCATGTGGCGCGATGTTTCACATTCTCTCGACCTTGAAATTTCACACGTTTTCAGTTTCTTCTTACGCATAAAAATGTATTTCTGTTTTCGACTGATGTGCTTGTCTTTAAGTAGAGCTGTAAACATCTACAATATACCACTGCTACGCTCTTCCGAGTGAACCGCAATAGCTTTGTCGTGTAAAACTGAATGCACAATCAGCAAGACATTATGGGTTTCTTTTTCTACAGACAAACTGTAAGCTGCTGTCAGGGTTACGCTGAACATCAAGAGTCTGGGGCGTCCTAATGAAAACTAGGAATGGATGACTGACACATATTTTATGTGCAATTTTTATGTGCCGGAAATCTGCGGCAAAATCCATGTACCAGAGCGTTGGACCAGCTCCTTTCTACAACTTAGTAAGCGCAGAAAATGTTGAAGACACGAGTTTCGACAGAGTTTGTATCCATCTTGACTGCAGACCGGCGCCGAAACACGCAGCCGCAACAAGGAATCGGCGTAATTTCCCGTTAATAGAGTGGTAACCGAGAGAATAAAAAATAAATAGTGACTGGTATAGCTATATTTCTCGTCACGTTCGGCAATGTTAAAGTTGCAATTTATTGGCCTCGCAGGCAATGGCTGATAGATTTTCGAGAGAATTCTTTAATGAAAAAAAAAAAAAAAAAAAAAACACTGTATGTAGTTTCCAGGAGGGGATGCCAATGCTTGTACCCTGAGTCGCATTTGAATTTTATTTCCACAATACCTTCGGCAAAGACAAAATTAAAAATGATGATATTGCAGCGTCACGTAATAAGCTTTTCTTCGCAGTTACATTTGTCATTAGGTATAGTTACATATTTTTATAAAACATCTAAATTATCCGATACCTCTGCAAATGCAGATGGCTACACGCAGCGAATATCACAATACGAATGCACTTCATGAGAATTTGACGTCTGTTGCATTCCTCCTCCTTTATATTGCAATTTCAATGGCAGTGTAACATGTGAATTTTATATTTATAGCGCCATATTTTCTAAAAAAAACCATCAGGCAAAGATAAAAATATTCGCAGTCGGTAGGACTCGAACCTACGCTCCCAGAGGGAATCTGATTTCTAGTCAGACGCCTTAACCACTCGGCCACGACTGCCATGTTGGTGATGCCTTTCTCATTGGTTTTAGACGTGACTCAACTTATTTTCAATTGAATGGGTGCCTTTCATTTTCTCGCGCGCTATGAAATATATTGGTTTGAGACCGAACCTTTAAAAAGGAATGCGTATGTCGCATAATCTGAGACACAACGTTCCCACGGTAATTTAAAAGAATCCGAAACCTGCCGCATGGGACAACGTTGTCCACGAATGCATTGTAACACAAATAAAATGTACGATACGTTGTATTAAAAAATAACCATGCATCTTTTATGTTTTAGCATATCTTCTAATATCATTTTATAATAAACTGAAGAATGTACTTCAGAAAAATAATCTCCCAATAATTCTGTACACTATTCCTATGGCTTATCTCCTAAGTTCTCTTTTGAATGAATGAATCAGTGGCGACTCGTAGGTATACAAGCTGGGTATTCACAAATTTTCAAATTCACATAAATATGACTGTGCGATACTAATAGCATCTGCTGTATAACAGTTATGCTTATCAACATATGTATACAATCTCAGCCGCCGTCAATAATAATAATAATATGCATAACTTGTCTGAAAAAAATTAGAATTATTTTTGTGAAATTTTGTTGTTTTATATATAACTAAGTAAAGTTTATGACAAGAACGAGATAATGCTTTGGCTACTCTCCATTCCGCATTTTTGTATAAGTGGGACTTTTCGTGCTTCTTTATTTTTTCGGACAAATGCACAAGATCCCTAATTCATGTATTAGTTAACAAATTAACTTCTGGTCTGAAAATTAGGCACTCACGTTGCATCCATACAGCAACTTACGCTTATTATACACTTCTTTGTTAAATGTTCGCTTATACTCACGCTTATTTGATTTCGCCACTTCACTTCATCAGACAACGGATCTGATCTAGAATGCCCTAGTTTCTTTGCGGCTAACTTATCCTGGTAATTTTTCTTTTCTGTTGCGCGTAACACAGGGTCAACAGAGCATGTTGACACTATAGGAAAGCTGATTCGTGCACATTAGGCAACCAACTCCAAACACAAACTGCCGTTTGCGGGGACCATTGAATTCAAGTAGTACCATGGAGGTATTCTTACCTCCATGAGTAGTACTATCTACCAACAAGGCAGAATACGAATGAGGCGCTCAGAACCATAAGGACACCGTCTTCAACCCCCCCCCCCCTCCCCCCATAATTAAATGAATATCAGATAAACCAGTGACACAGCTTTTCGTGAATGCTCAGATATACGTACAATTTGGGCCTACAGTACAGATAAACTGACCCACCACAAAATCAACAGATGTGAGAAGCATGAATAAATGCTACAGTCTCAAAATCGATGATGATGAGCTTTTTGGTTCTCAGTGCCCCAAAGTGAAGGTGTGCTTGCGACTCTGATCCCAAATTTCACCGCGTCTAGAGCAGCAATATGTAGCACAACGTGGCGGATTTAGCTCCGTAAGGGCCATCAGCCACTTCTCTGATCCATACCAACTTATGCTTTCAGCATCTGGCCTGAAAGTAAAACCATACTGTTAAAATGCCTACAACATCTGATTCAGATCATCAACACTTAACCTTCATCTGAATATCATGTCAGCTCTATTCTGATGGCCAGCTTCCATAAACCAACATATGCCAAATTTACCAAAAGAGAGAAGCAGTGGACACTTCTACAGTGCTCACCCGTTCCATCAAAATTGTTCTGTTCCCTACAGCCTTGACATCTGCAGACATAACAAACTTGTGGCTCATACCACTGCTGGATCCAGTTATTGCTACTGTCCAACCAGCCTAATCTGCAAGCCAGTTTCTCATGACATCTTTGTCTCCCTTTATTTATTTATTTCATCGGTGAGTAGCATGTTATTGATGTTAGTTGTTTGTACAACCTGAATAATACATATATTTTTGGGGTAAAAAAAATCCTGTATGGCCAACTTTGTAAAACACTTCTGAAGGCTTTTAATGAGGTAGTGTGGGCACCTGGTTGCAGAGCATTGAACAGTTTTACTCCAAGGCATGTATAGCTATTGTGAATCTTGGTTAGTCTTGTAAAGAGGTGGCCAATTTTTTGTTTGTGATGTGTGCTGTGACAATGAAAATGTTGCCTTAATTTGTAGCTCTCTTGGTTTTCTTTTGTGTAGTCTAGGCATCTCATTATAACTACTGATGGGACTGTCATGACATCCAGTTTTTTGAAAGGTGGTCTACAAGATACATTCTTTTTGAAAACACTTGCTACACATCTGATACTCTTTTTCTGCCACATAAAAACTCTTTTTGGCCCCAGTGGAGCTGTCCTTAAGCCGTATGTAGTATGTAATGTGGCAATGAAAAAATGCGTAATAGGAACTGATCATCAAGTTTTCACTCACACACGCTCTAAGTTCATGTAATCGGTATATTACTCTTGACAATTTAGTGTATATACAATCTGTGTGGAGGAATCCAAGTGTACACCCAGAAGATTAACAGACATACAATTGCTGTTGCCATTGCATACACTAAAAATTGCATTTTCTGTTTCATTCTTGTTTGCAGTTAATTCTTTGCCTTTAAAACAGGTATTAGAAATTCCTAAGCTGGCTTTGCTTTGTTCCATTAAGTCCTCTATGCCATTTCCATTTGCAATGAAAGTGGTACCATCAACACACAGAATAGATTTACATGTCACAATACTAGGTAGGTCATTAACAAAGGTTATAAACAATAAGAGTCCCAGACTCCTCTTAAAATGTCGAGCAATCTAGCTCACACCATTAAAATGTGCCCTCTGCTTTCTGGTATCAATATACATTTCTATAAACGTGAGATCTGTATCCCAGATGCCGTAGCACCTCAATTTATTGATAAGAATCCAATGACACACACACACACTTAAATGCCTTGTTCAGGTCAATCATAGGACATCGAAGGATGATTTTGCTTCAGACACTACATACTGTTGAAACAACACTTTCAGCAGCTTGCAGTACAAATGAGTTTTATCTAAAGCCATACAGATACTCTGTCAGTGTTCCAATGCAGCTGAAATGTTTGTAGATTTGTTGGTACAGGTCTTGATCCACTATTTTCAAAAGTATTGGTAAAAGGAAAATAGAACTGTGGTTATCAACATATAACTTGTCTCCTTTTTTATAGGGACATGTGCTGCTATCTTTAAGCAAGCTGGAAAACAATAACTCATAAAAATCCAGTTTATTGTCATACATAGTTATTGTAGTATAATGCCTGCTATCTTGTTAGTAGCAAAAATTGGCAGACCATACTGAGAGCACAATTATTTCTTGTAACTTCGTGTACATTACGAAAACTGACATGTGCGGTTGTAGCCCAAGGAAGCACAATGTACAAATTGACTTAGAAAAACTCATCACTATCTATTATGGGAACAAATGTAACTTGATTTGCTGTTAATAAAAATGCATACATTGCACTGTAAGTGGCTACTGGAAAAATGGCTTGGTTCTTGAGCTATGAATTATGTTCTCACTTAATGAGCCATTTTCCAGTATAAGAGGTTTGGTGTGTTCTTATTTACACTTCTCCAAGCCCTTTTAAGAGTGGAACCCCTCCACATCCACACCAACACAATGACCAGCTCAAGAGATCTACTGTCACCTCTGTATTTGTTAGTTACTAATCAAGGACTCCATGGGGTGTGAGGTTGTGACATCATCCACAAGTATGGGTAGGATTACCCACTAATACAGTCGCATTGAGGAGATAGGTAGGGGAGCAAAAGTAAACAAAAGGTAGTGATTTTAGGGGCAAAAGGAAAAAAGTGCCAAGGGGAAAAAATCCCCTGCGATAGTCTGATCAGGTAGCAAGCACAGTAGTGGTGGTGGGGTTCTTGGTTTTGGATATCATACAATGCTCGGTATGATTGTCACAGCTTAGATTGTCATAAAGAGTGTCAGTCCCATCAAGGAGGGGTACTGATGGGCTGGGCCCCTATGAGTCTCCTGGCCCAGCTGCAGTGTCTGCACCTGTAAGAAGCCAAGGTTTTTATGTGAGTGGTTGATTGGCCATAAATCTGTTGGACTGTGTAAGGATTTTGGGTGGGTTTGTTTGAATTTAATGTGCAATACAGCTTCCCTGCATTGCCAGTTGGTCAGCTAGTGTACAGCTGCCAATGCCAGTTAACATTGCTGTGTGGCAGGGTTTCACCAGTATTTGCCATGTCTGTGTGTTGTTGCTACCCATAGGTGGTTAATTACCCCTAACTAGTAGTGCTTTTGGACAGTTGTTTTTCCACCTATGGTTGTGATTATAGTTTCCCAGGTTTCTTAAGAAAGGATTGTGTGAGTGTCTCATATTACACGTTTTTTGAATGCCTCCATGAGAGTCTCAAGCTGGTATCCTCTGTGAAGATCCGCAGTGCAGTTATATCGTGGAGCATTGCATATATTACATAGCACTTTGTTGTGTATGATATGCAGGTGGTGCAGGTGTGTTGGAGCCACATTTCCCCAGACTGGAGCTGCATACATGGTTTAATTAGTGTTGTATATATGGACATCAACATCCACCTCTCAGAGTGCTTTTCCTGTTGAGCATAAGGTAAAGCTGTCAGAGTCTCACGTTAGCTTGGGTGGTCTCCTATTCAATGTGGTCCCCAGTGTAGGTTTCTGATCCAGCCACACACTGAAGTATTTGACTTCCTTACAGAAAAGTGTTGGGTATGTGTGTAGCGTTATTTGTCTGCAGTTCTGATGTTTGTGCAGATCTTTTGGTTTACATGTGAACAGAACAGCCACACACTTATCAACATTTACTTTAACACACCGTCATTCCAACCAAGGCTCGTCAGTTCTGAGTGCTGTCTGCAATTGTGAATTAATGTTTGACAGTTTCCAGTCTTGTGTTAGGGTGCTGTTTCATCCCCATAGATGGCTACTGTCATGTTTCGTGTAGCTGGGAAGACATTGATGCAAAGGTTAAACAACAGGGGCCCAAGGATACTGCTTCTCCCACTTGTAATCTATGCTGTGTTTGTTTGGCCTGAATGTTAGTGTAGAAGCATCTGTTGATGATATATGGGTGTATGAGATGTACGAGTCCGTTGGGGAAACCAATGTTGTTGAGTTTGCTAGTGAGACTTGTGGCACAGATCAAAAGCCTTTTCAATGTCCAGGAACATCGCCCCTATAGTTTTGTTGGTGTTGTAGCCATCCATGATATGTTCCACTATGCGGACGAGTAGTTGTGTTGTGAAACGGTGATTCCTGAATCCAAATTGCTCTGGCCTCAGTGTGTTATTGGTGATGCTGTGCCTAGTGAGATGTTTGAGAATTACCTTCTCAACAACCTTGCTGAGTGAACATGCCAGACTGATGGGTCGGTAATTTTGTGGGAAGGAGTGGTCTTTCCCTAGCTTCCCAAACAACAGGACCTTGGCCACCTTCCAGTAACCAGGAAGGTGTTGGTGCTGCAGGATGGCATTTGTGATGTACAGGGGATAGGCAAAATAATGTGATCAGTGGTAGTAATGGGATTGTTGTGTTTGATGGTCAATAATGCAGGTAAGGCATGTATTGCACTGGACTGTGTGTGTTCAGTACAGACTAGGCATCAGTGCAGGTTGTTTACGCATTCAGAGGCTGATGTGGATGTGCAATGAAATACCTAAAAGAGTTCCAAAGAGGGCAGATTGTGGGGGCCCAATCAGGTGAAGCAACAGTAACCAAGATGGTCAACTTATTGAATGTTTCAAGAGCAACTGTTTCAACAGTCATGATAGCCTACAAAAAGCATGGAAAGACATCATTGTGCAAACATAATAGTTGGGGAAATCAAAACTAAATGACAGAAATCATTGTACGCTAGCATGAAATGTGTCAAAGCAGCACAAAAATAATGTGGCAAAAGTGATTGAAGTGCTGAATAGCCATTTTCGAGACCCAGTATCTATTGACACTGTCTGATGAGAATGCCATAAAGTGCATATTCACGGGCGAGCTGCTGTACCAAAACCATTGATGATAACCAATGCAAAGAAGTGTAAAACATGGTGTCAGGAGCATAAATCCTGGACAGCTGATGAGTGGCAACATGTCGTATGGGTCAATGAGTCAACATTTTCGTTACTTCCAACATCGGGCTGGGTTTATGTCTAGAGAATGCCAAAAGTAGCCTACAACTCTGCTTGATTCCAACACTTAAGCATGGAGGTGGAAGTGTGATGGTGTGGGCAGTCATATCATGGTATTCTGCTGGTCCCTCATTACTCTCAAAGGCCTTGTTACAGCCAATGATTATATGAACATTTTATGTGATCAAGTGCACCCCATGATTCAAATGTTCCCAACAATGATGCACCCTGTTACACAACCAGGACAGTACAATCATGGTATTAAGGAGCATGCAACCGAATGCAACATCTTCCCTGGCCAGCACAGTCCCCGGACTTGATCATTATCAGCATTGGAGTGCAGACTCTGGAACAGATTTCTGCCTCCCTCATCACTACAGGAGTTAGAAGAGGTTCTGAACAAAGAGTGACATAACATTCCACTGGAGACTATACAATCATTATATGCCAGTTTTCCAAGAAGAACTGCAGCTGTTTTAGAGGCAAATGGGGTCCAACCCCTTATTAATAAACCATTCCCAAGTAAGTACAGGTGTTCACATTATTTTGCCTATTCCCTGTATGTTAAGTACTCAACAGCCTTTTCTGTGAGCTCCTTGAGGTCACAGTTTTGAATGCTGTCAGGACCAGGTGGTTTCTAGCTGTGGTATGCTTGATGACCCATGTGATTTCATGTGTGCTGGTGCATCTTCGTACATCACAAATGGACTGGGGATAAGTCATATGAACTCCTAGTTTGTTCCAAGTATGAAAACTGGGTCAGAAGGAACCATGTTCGGTGTGTATGATGCTACTAGTGTCCTGGCCATCAGTTCAGCCTTCTCTTCCACAGGGTATGCTGGTCCATCGGGTCCTTTTGGAGATGCTATGTAGTTTTTCTCCTTAGTGAAATGACAGGCTAGTTTCCACACACCAGGCTGTGTGGCATCCAGTCCTGTGAGTGTGTTGTCCCACTGTGTGGTTTGAAATGTTTGTATTTTCCCTGTATGATACCCCGGTGCTTGTTAATGTGCAGTTTATACAGCAGGCACCTGGTGCACTGCCAATATCTCCTGAGATGGTTTCTTGTCGCACTTGTGTAATTTAGTTTTGGCGTAGTGCACATTTGTAATTTTTTGCTGTTTTGTATGCATGAATTCCAGTCAGGGTGTTTGGTGATAAGATTACCAGCAGCTATTATTCGCAGTGTTGTGTCAATATTTGCTGATATCGCATATTATAAAGTTATCAGGATGACTGTATACCAATATCAGTGTAGTGTTTTCTCCATTAAACGAGACCTGATGGCTGTGGTCTGTAATCTTTCATGTGCTGGATGTTCGACATTTGTGTATTTTATGTCTTGGTGTATGATGATTGCTGTTCTCCTACAGCCACACTGTGCCATCAGCCAGTATGGTACAACCAACAGCCTGGGAAGCATAGTTGTCTGTCTGGTGGGAGTTTAATTTTTTTTCAAGAGAGTGATCCAGATTCACTTCTCCATGAAGGTGGCTAGCTCAACCCTTTTGTTGCCCATTCCAGAACAGGATCTGTGTTAGTGTAGCAGTCTTTGCTGTTGGAGCAGTTGTTGTGTATTATCTATGGAAGAGTTTAGGCAACGCCGTGAGAGCTGTTTGTATGACAGCCATGTGCTGGCCGGGTGCAGCCACAAGCTGTGTGTCCACCCCCAGGTGGATCTTAAGCCACATGTGAGTGGGGAATAGCGCCTTCATTACGCTATCGATTGTCGCGAGGATGTTTGTTATGTTGGCCACTGTGTTGGCAGTAGTATTGGTCACTGCAGTTCTTGGGTTGGCGTACTGGATGGGCTGGCTTATGTGTTTGTGTTTTGTCTCTCATTTGGTGCCATCTGTGGTGTTGGTGTGGTGAGGAGGGGGGAGTAATGAGAGTTGTGGTTTGGCTGTCTCTTTGACTGTGTGCCTGCGTTTGGCTGTTTTGTTGTTGGTTTGTTTGTTTGTTGTGGTGTGAAATTGTTTCTCTTTTTGTTTTTTGGATTCCTTTGCATCATTCCTGGGTTTTTGGTTGCTCTTGTGCTGCTGCATCTTCTTTGATTGTTTGTGTCGCTAACTAGTGCAGTCAGAGTCAACTCAGTGTTGTTTTGAGTGAATGGTGTTTGTATTGGTACAGATGGGGCTGTCTGTTGTCACACGTAATGGATGTGATTCTGTTGCTGAGGGAGTATTTTGTGTGTTTTCAGAGCTCTCGGCATCCTTGGCCCTTCCCCTACCACTTAAAATGCCGGCGAAGGAGATTCTGTTCTTAAACAGATGCAAGGGGTGGCTTGGAGCTGTGCTAGTGGTCACTTAGTTTTCTTCGGTGTTTTTACGCTGCAGAGCTTCTTTGTAGGTGTCACACCCTCTGCAATTCACCACATGGGCATCACCACAGCTGGCACATTTAATTGCTGCTCCTGGTTTGCAGTATTGTGCTGTGTGGTTGACGGCACGTTTGCGGCACTGATGTTCCAGGCCACATTGTGTGGCTGTACAGCCAAACTGCTGGCAATTCTGGAATTGTTGAGGAGGGTGGGGGGGGTTGGGCATGCAATGATGTGTATATTTCTACCCTGTGATCATATGAAGCAGGACCATCTGCTTCAGAAATCTGTGAGAGTGAGCCATGTTAGCCAACTCCACAAGGTAGTTTGTTTGCGGCATACGTGTAAAGAAACCATACATGTGGCTCAAGCTCTCACAATCCCAGCCAAGAGCAGTAATTTCTACTTTTAGTATATTGCTGGGGACTGTAGTATAGACTCCTTTCATGATATACATTTGTGGTTTCTCATCCTGGGTACTGTATGTGTTATTCTCCACACCCTCAACTTTGAGTAAGTTGAGGAGGTTGGCATAATCTGTTTTGTTTCCCACATACAGTGTGTGATGTGTGGTGCCCTTAGAGTTGTGTGTGGTATATGCTGGGAGGGGGGGGGGGGAGTGTTTATCTACAAATGATTTGTTTAGCTTGCTGATGCAAGTGTTTTTGTGTATCATGATCGCGTGGGAATTTGGTCAGTGTTGTGCTGTTCTGCATAGCTGCTTGTGTAGAACTGTGTTGGTTAGCTGCTGCAGGGTTGTTTGTGTGCTCACATGTATGTGCATCTTCTTTGTGTGTGTGTCTTGGACCTTCCAGCTGGCAAGGTTCTTTGTTGTTCTCTTGCTGTTCCTCTTCCAACTCAGGTAGCCATAGCAGAAATAGTGATGGCATGTTTAGTGTTATACCTGATTTGTGTGTGTTGTGTTAGGGCAGCAGTGAGATCCTACTCGATGCAGGTCATCTCCTCCAGGCGGGTGGCGAACAGGACAGGAGTGTCGACAGGAACAGTCACCTACAGAAGAGGGTAGTCCCTACAACCTATCTGTGTGAAGTGCTATGTGCTGTGCAACAGAGCACATAAGGAACAAAGCAGCATGTGGTACATAGGTGTACACAATGGTTCGGCTCTATGTAATTATGTGCGATGGCTCATTATGTGGAACAAAACTCATAGCACATGAACCCAGCCACTATGTCAGTAGCTGTTGATTGTGGATGCATCTGTATTACTGTTAACACCAAATCAATTTACATTTAATTCTATATGAAACTGTGATAAGTTTTTGAAAGTCAATTTGTGCATTGTGCTTCCTTGACATTGTACCACTTATTAAAACTTGACACCCATAAGTCACTTTTCGTAATGTAAGCAAAGTCAGAAAGGATAATTGTGATCTCAGTACGCAGCAAGAATCCATAATGTAGAACTTGTTTTCTGTTATTTTAGTTTTTATACAAAAAGAAATGTTATTAGCATTTCAAGTTGTGCCATTTATATGTGGATTCTTTCTTCTGATTGTAACATAAATATTGAATGTATTTTAGTATTTAAGGATGCATTGTAATTTTCTGTAAAACTATTACATTTTCTTTTCTTAAAAATATAGTATACAAATGACAGAAACAAGGAGGACACCAGTTGCTATTGACAACACATATCAAGGTTAGCTGCATGGAAATGTAAGCAGGAAGCTCAGATTAGCTGTTTGTTATGTGGTACCATGTATGATTCTTATTTTCAGGGTGTCATCATGACTTGGATATAGCTGGTATGTAAATTTATGGTTTACAAGCCGACTTATTTGCCATCTGGTTTTAATTTATACTTTAATGTCCGATACTCATTATATTATTTAATTCATGTAGCACTGAAAATAGCTACGCACTAGCTCAAATCGATCTGCAGTAAACAGATTAGATAAGTTATGACTAATGCTGCCCTTCCTCCTATTTTGTGCTTTGCTTTCTAGCATTTGTAACCTTTAAGTCATCTCTTATACATGTAAATATCAATTTATTTTGATGCATATTCATATACTGTCAGAGATGTCATTTTAGTAAGCAGTGATTTATGATATAGTGAATATTATACTGATAACTAGGGCTGTGTCTAAACACGAATCAACTGTTCGAACTGTTTTACAATTTGGGAAATCTCGGGTTCTGACCAACATGTTCTGGTCAATGTGTTGATTGGCCTTTTGTTGGTACTGCCGCAATGTCCTGTTGTATCATTTTTAATGCTCTATCGATTTTAATAACAAAAATAATTATGAAACTCAGTCTGAAATATCTTCTAGTGTGCAGGTAATGTGTAACAATGGTAACTAACAAATAAATAAAAGATAAGTCACTTTAATATGATCTGTTTTGTTTGTTTGGCATTTAATTCTTAATTACTTGTCTTGATTGATTGATTTGAATGTTGCCACCTTGCCTTCAAATGGATTTAACTCTAGTAACATTTTTATCTGTTATCCTACTATATGAACAAGGACTGAATTGCTCATTTGCAACATACTTCGTAAATTATTACCATCTCTCATAAACAAATAAAATATTATACTGTGTTCTGTAAAGTTTTTTTAGGGCATTTTCATCTTCATCTGTTACCTTTACTTAATGATTAGCACAAATGTGTATATATACTTACATATTGGTACTATATGAGAACTCTTATTATAAATTTGTTCAGATGACAGTAATTTTTGCAGTAGTAACATTTAATGCTGAAACTTCCTGGCAGATTAAAACTGTGTGCCAGACCGAAATCAAACTCGGGACCTTTGCCTTTCGCGGGCAAGTGCTCTACCAACTGAGCTACCCAAGCACGACTCACGCCCCGTCCTCACAGCTTTACTTCCGCCAGTACCTCGTCTCCTACCTTCCAAACCTTACAGAAGCTCTCCTGCGAACCGTGCAGAACTAGCACTCCTCACTCGTGAAAGAAAACATTTAATGCTGTTTTCTCCAGTGTTCCACGAAGCTGTCAAGTTTTAAGCAGAGTCATGGATAATTGTTGTGACTTGCTCTTACTTTCTTGCGTATCCATTCTACTTGCACTGCGCGAGTCAAATGTCATGTGATTGGTCAAACAAACTTGATACTGAATTGAACGCTGCAGCATATCAGAAAGTCTCGAGCCCGTTCAAACATAAGCATCATTTTCCCAGTACAACAAACAATGTAGCTCTGTACCTGTGGGTTGGTACAAGTGACTCACATGCTACAGTGACTCATATGCTACAGTAGACAGCAATGTAACTAGACTGACACAGTTCCATGACTTATTGCAATGTTTTCATTGTAATTAACTTCATTTGTTCCACAAACTCATTAGTTGAGATTGCACAGTAATGGGAACTCATAAATTCATTGGTATATCCCTTGTACCATTTTAGTTTCTATGTTATGGCAATTCACAGTTAACTCTATTATTGTACACCACAAACTATCACATGAAGCGTACACCAGGGTAACAGTGACCCTCAATTATTTTCTGGAGAAATTGCCTGAAAATAGAATATTTTATAATGAAATTGGAACTCTCATGTACTAAACTCAATTTATTTCCCCTCTCCTATGCACTTCTTCAATCAATATCAGAATTAATGCATCCAAATTTTGAGACTAAGTCATGGAAACATTTCAGCAAATAAAGCTGAAAGTGATCTGGATCGAAAGACTATATTTGCAGTTCATGAATTGTGCAACTTATACAGATATTTTGAGGTGTTCTCAATTATTCACAAATCTGTTCATTCATTATTTCTACACTCTTGGAATATGGTCTAAAAGTTATCGGCAGCTGGTAGGCCTGAACTTTTGGGGCCAGCTGTGTTCCAACAGTGCCCCATTCTTGCAGTGGACAAATGAATTTTTTCTGAAGAAAAGAGCACAATTTCAAAATTCTGGGTGTCAGCGTTCTCACCTCCATCACAGAGGCATCAAAAGAAGGGATGAAATGTGTATAAGAGGGAGTGTGTTGACCACCTTATCATGTGATATGTCCACAATGGTGTTGGACAGAATTTTGATGAAATATGATGCCAATGTGACATCATTAAGCCCCATTTCACCTCACAAGAACATCTGAACTGTGGCCTGTTTGCAGCATTACTGAGCCTGAGGGTGACATCACAGGGTGCTACAAATTTGCACTATTACAGAGGGAACTTGTAGGCAGCTTTGAATCAAATTTCAAACATGCGTCGCAATGGGAGATAATTAATAGTTTCTGAGAAAGTGATGTTTCAAACATTACACCATTTTAAAAAATGAGATAAAAATCTGCTACAGAATTATAAATCAGTCCAATAGTTTCAATTTTTTCCAAAATATACACAATTGATTAAGTGATTATTTTGACTACAATAACCTCCTTTCAAAAATCAATTTGGTTGCAGACAGGGAAAAAAATACCATCACAGCAATTATTGCCATTGAAAACCAGATAATCACAACTTTTGAATAAAAGAATAAGGTCACACTAGTTTCATGTGACTTAAGCAAAGCTTTGAATTGTATTCCTTATGAAATATTGCTTGAGAAGCTCAAATTTTATGGGGTGCATGATACATTAATAAAATTGCTTCATGCTTACAAAATAGGAAACACATTTCTTTGAGGAACAGACATGCTCTGATGAAACATGTAGAGGGAGGTGTACCACCAGGATCAGTTCTTGGTCCGCTGTTTCATAACTGCAATCAAAGAATCGCCACATCACATTCCCCATGTTGATCATCATGCAGATGATAAAATGATAATTACTGCCCAACAAGACACTTCAGTAGTAAAACAAATGCCACTTGAATCACTATATGCTGCAGTGAAATGTTCTCCTCCCACAAACTTCTGTGTGACTAATTCAGCTAAACTTTTAGGATCTCATATTGACTCCAAGTTGACATGGGGAGAACCAGTCACAGTATCAAGGATAACATATGTAACATGAAAACAGTGATATAGTTATTTTTGAATGTATAAAACTGGCATATCTTGGTTTGTTCCAGTCTCACATTTTGTGTGGGACAGCTGGCATAGTGGCATTCTTCACATGAAAGTGATATTAAAAATACAATAAAAGTCATACAAGAAACATGTATGGCTGGCCCCAAGAGATTGATGTTGACCTCTGCTCAGAAAATTTAAGATCTCTTTTGGTAAATTACCTTCTATTGTCTGAACCACTATGCCCATCAACAGTTCTGTGATGAATTAATGACTACTCAAGATACACATTTTTTAATTTAGATTTTAAATAAAATGATGTACGTTTTGCATCATAAGTAATCCACACAATAAGTGTTGTACTGGCATGATCTTGTTAATGCACAATTTGTCACTTGAATGTAAATTAAAAATAGTGGACTGTAACATTTACACTCAAGAGGTTGAAGTAATGAAACTTCCCAAAACATATGTTAACAAAATTGGTTTCAGGAGGCAGAAGTAATGCCTACAAGAGAAATGGTAGGGGTTTGCAGTTTAGGGACGTTTGGGTCACTGCAAATCATGTGATTTTAGTGTCTTTATTGCCCAAGTACAGGAGTAGACTGAACCTAGCATTCTCCCAAAAGGTTCCTGAATGAATAGACCTTGTGTCGTGTATGTGTCACAAATGAGTAGTATGAAGTATTGTGAGGGTATAGATAAGGGTATAATGTTGGACATGGTGTGCGAGTAAATAACATAACATCAGCAGGGATGCTCGGAAGCAGGAGGAACTGCATTTTTGTGCTAAGCATAGTGTGGGCTACGTGACCAGCAGCATAGAAGCTTCTGGAAGTCGCCGAGGTCAGAAGGACAGAGTGCAATCGCAAGGGAGGCACATCATGCAAGCCTAGATAAGAGGTGCCGCTAAGGATTCTGACTCCGATCTCAGTCTGCCTCAAATGCTGGACCTGCATTATTTTGCCCCACGGTCGGGACTTACCACTTCTCATGGCACTTTGCTGCACAGAGTACATGCAGGATTGCACAACGTAGTCAATGTGTTACTGCCTCGTACGATTCGACAGAAGTTTTCAATCCTACTTCATTGTTCAGTCTAAGTTATTATTCAGAGTTCCTTGTCCTTTCTCCCACCAAGTTCCCTTATCTTAAAATATTCCAGCTTGTATGCTCAGGAATCAGATCTATGAGTTGGATGAGCCACTTCACAACAGAAATAGTGTCAAGCTCCCATCGTGATCCACTCACAGGACGCTACAGACATGGCAGAATTAATTTTGGTGCTTGGTGTGGGGTTGGCAAAAGTAAGCACCCCTATTCTGTGCTCTTAGCACACATTAGGTATCCCTTCTGTCAGGTTTTGGTTACAGACAGCCATGGCCTTACCATGTTTCTGCACAGTACTGGGGTTAGTCAGGCCACAGATTTGAGAAATAGGTGTAGGATGATGTCAACTTTTGATGGTAGTCAGCCCAAAGTCAGGAAAAGACTAACAGCTTTGATAAATAAGACTGAGATGAAGTGCTGTAGGCATCTTGAGGTGAAGAAAGAAGAGAGGCGAAAGAAAAAGATAATTCTGACGGGACAGGGAGGTCTGTTACGACGCAGGCTCGACTACATGAGAGGTGGATCAGCAATGAGGCTTGACAGCACACCAGTCAAGAGAGGCAGCAGAGTCAGACCTTCAGACACAGCCCAGGTTTGACTACATGAGAGGCAGGTCAATGAGGCATGACAGCATGCCTATCCAGAGAGGTCGTGGCACGAGATCTTCAGAGGGGCCATGGATGTCTGCTGCAGCATGATTTGACTTTGCAGAAGGCGAATTGGCAGCAGGCGCAGGAGAACACCATTCCAGAGAGGGAGCAATGACATCACTCAGAAGATGGCCCAGAAGGGTCTGCCAGCACCAAGAAAGGAGATAACATAATCAGAGCCATGTGGCAGGCGGGTCTGGGCCAGCAGTGTTAACATCATGGCTGGGAGGCAGTGCGATGTGAGAGATGGGGGCGGAAAGCTGCACAGACTTCAGAAAAAATCAAATACAGTAAGAAAAATTGTTGTTATAGCATGCAGTCACATGAACAGGTAGAAGTACGCACAATCATCACCAGTTAGGCAGTACATTAGTTTAAGTGATGCTCTGAAGTAATTATCATACTTTTTTGATGACAATAAAGCATAGTTAAATGAATTTCTAGATAACTGAGACAGTGCGTTTGCGATAGTGGTCCCTGATCAGCAGGATGTGACTGTCAAGTTCATTGAGACAGAAATAACTGGAACTGTCAAGAATAAATTATTATTCAGGGATCTGACAACAATTTGACCAGCTGTATGTTGTATTTTGGTGGAAAACTATGGTTGCAAACAGGCCTTATATTAATACACTTGTGAACTGTTTTCAAGTAGACGAGAACATTGCAAGAGCAGTGCACTGTGAGGTTTGTGCATTGATGCCCTGCAGCATCATTTTAGAGAGACAATTAGAAGTGTAATTACTGAAACTAAGTTGGCTGGTAGCCTTGCCCTGGTTCTGAAATTGGGCAGGGCAGTATTCGTATAAGGACAGAGACAGTAACACTCTCTGAGGATGTCGATATTGCCTCTATAGAGGAAATTGCTACTGCGTTGGCAAAGGAAAAGCTGACTGGGAGAACTGTTGTAAGAATACCAAGGACAGTCAGTCCTAAAAACCTGACTTGCTTTAACTGTGGTAAGCCAGGACATGTGGTGAAAGATTGTCATCTGCAAAAACAAGTAAGAATAATTGAGACACAAGCAGAAAGAAAACACAAAGCAGAAAAAGAAAAGACTGAAATGCTAGTGAAATTAGAATGAGTAAACACAGACAGAGTAGCAGGAACCGAATGAGAATTCAAAGGGCATTGTAAAGAAATGGACTGTCTAAGGCCAGTAAAGTGTTCCCAGTACAAATTATCAGGACACAGCACTCCACGTGCAGCATCAAGTAACATAATATGCTTTAAGTGTAACCAGAGAGGCTATTATGCCAGACAGTGCAATGAATGTGTGTGGTTAGCAAAAAGAAAGAATAAGAGGCCGAAAAACTAAAGAGAGGCATAATGAGGCAGTCACATTGTGCCCTATCAGGCAAGATATTTACTGTCAACTGCACAAATCAGAATGATTTTGTATAATTGTAGTGTACGAAAGGAAAACGGGATCTGATGCGGTTTTTAATAGATAGTGACACACAAATCAGTTTAGTTAACAAGAAAAGTTTGTGGAATGTGAAATCCAGAGACACGTGTTAGGATCAGATGGATCACTAATATCGTTGCTAAGACGAAAGATACTATAGGCACTGATTTACAGACTGCAAGGGCTCTGTCAGTACGGCTTACAGCACAAGTTATATCTGCCTTTTGAGGGTCTATTAGCAAGGGACTTCCTAATCAGGGAGAATACTGTGATAAATTATAGTACAAAAGGTGTATGGATTCATGGAAAATGAATCCAGTTGCAAACTGCAAAGGAACAAAGTTTCCAAAGAGGGCATTTCAAAGGAAAGACGTAAATGATTCGGTGGCAGAAGCCACAAGAAACAGTTACTTGATCACAGGCATGGTAGAACCCACGAGACAGCAATGTGTGTGTTTGTTTGCTTGCAGTCAGTGCCGCAGAATGAGGAAAAATTATGTCAAATATGGTAGGTGCTGCTTCAATGGCAACAGAAACTATGAGAAAGCCAAGTGTTAGTTCATTTGTGGTTGGAGCTGTGGAACGAGCAAAAGGTATGTCAAACATGGCAAATGCCGATTCGATGGTCGTCAGAGCCACAGATTGGGGAAAAGGTATGTTCAATCATGGTAAGGGCCACTTCGATGATGGTAGGAAAACTTAACGTAGAAGCGGTTGGAGCCACCAGAGAGCAATGTGTTGGTCCAATTGAGGCTGGAGCCAGAAGACAGAAAACAGTGTTATCAAATATGGTTGGAGCTGTTTCCATGAGAGCAGAAGCTGTGAAACAAGGTGTTGATTCAGTTGCGGTTGGAGCCACGACAGTAGGGAATTGTCAGTGTGAGAAAAGATCCGGAGGAATAGAGATGAAAAAAGGGCAAAACATAAAGAGTCCAAGAGAATTGCGAATTGTTAATGTACACTTACGGACTGTGTCAGAAGCAATCACTCCTAAGCGAGAAATTAGACAATGAGTGTATTTACTAGAAGTTTCGGTATCAGTAAAAGGTGGCACATGCATAACAAGTGTGCTAACATGACAGGAGAGAGTCTATCAATGAAGTGGCCACCACTGGTGGCTGAGGAAGTGCTACCTGGAGAGGCATTTAGAGTAAGCCAAGAGAAAAGCATAAAGCCAGAGATAAAATCCATGGTAAGTAAGTTAAAAGATAATCTCCAAGTTAAGCACTTAAATAGTGAAGAAAGAAATGCCATAATGGAAATATGTATGGTGTATAATGATACATTTCACTTGCCAGGAAACCGGTTGACACACACACACACACACACACACACACACACACACACACACACATACACAAGTTAATACCAGAAGCAGAATGTCTAATAATATGTTTGAAGCCATATAGAATAGCACAGGCACAAACAGTGGTCTTGCAAGAGGAAACTGAGAAAAGTTACAAGACAATGTAGTTCAAAGTAGCAGTGAATGTGAATGGAATTTTCCCTTTATAATGACTGCTAGTGGAAAACAAAAATGACACAGACTGTAGCAGATTATAGGCACCTGTACGAGGTACCTGTTAATAATGTATATCCTCTTCCTAGGATAGATGAGATTTTGGATGGGCTAGGGAAAGCGAAGTTTTTCTTAACACTTGATTCAGCTACGGGGTATTATAAAGTTGTGTTAGATGTGAAAGACGAGGAGAAAACAGTGTTTAGTACTCCATATGGGCATTATGAGTACAAGAGAATGCCAATGGGTTTGAAAACAGCTTCAAGTACATTCGAGAAGTTAATGAATTCCTTTCTAATGGGATTGCATGGAGAAAAGGTATTCATTTATCCAAATGATGTAATATTTGGCTCCTCACTAGGATGGCAAAATAGTTGACTTGAGGTTAAGACGTCACAACTTAAAGTTACACGCAGATAAATGTGGATTTTTGCGCAAAGAGGTTACTTGCTTGGGTCATGTTCTTACAACAGAGGGGTTAAAGCCTGATCCAAAGAAGGTCAAAGCAGTACCCACAACCAAATACTACTACACAATTAAAAGCCTTCCTAGGGTTAAGCAGTTACTACCAACATTTTATAATTATTTATAGTAAAATTGCAAAACTCTACATGATTTGGTGAAGAGACGAGTAGCATACAGTTGGGGAATGGAACAGGAGGAAACATTTCAACAATTGAAGGAAAAACAGTTAAGTCCTCCAATATTGCAGCATCCTGGTTTTAGTCAGGAGTCCATTGTTATGACTGGTGTTACTCAGAGCTCTATTGGGGCCATACTGAGCCAAGGAAAACTACCTGTTGCTTATGCAGCCAGAAAATTAAATAAAATGGAACAGTCACACAGTACTATAGAAAGGGAAATGTTAGCCATATGTTGGGCAGTTAAACATTTTTGACCGTACTTATCCAGCTAAAAATTCACAATATATATGGATCACAAATCATTAACATGGATAAGTAGCGTTTTGGATCCATCATCTCAATTGTTAAAATTAAAATTGGATGAGTACGATTATCAAACTCTCTACAAAAGTGGCAAGCAAAATCAGTTTGCAGATTCCCTCTCTAGAATCATAAATCCAGGAACTGATAAGCAGGAAAGCAATAAAAGCAAGATGGGACAGGCAACCAAAACAGCTGAGACAGCTGCAGGAGATGAGAATTTAAAGGTCATCGCTGAGGTTGTGAGTGGTGACACCTATGGGTCATCTGGAGGAAAGGAGATAAGCGGGGCCGCAATCCAGGCCATGTGGAAAAAGGTACACAGATCATGGCAGAGGACATAACTGTGAAGGAACCATCTGCTACACTGACTGAGAGTTCAGAGGAAAATAAAATGATTCTAAAAGGGTTCCATGATTCACCAATTGGTGGCCATCAGGGAACAGTTAGAACTCATGACAGGGTAAAGAAATGTTGTACTTGGGAAGGTATGAAAGCAGATGTAGAGCGGTATACGAGGTCTGTTCAAAAAAATTCCAGAACATTTGTAATTTTGCACCAATGGTGTGTTGGAGTGAAATGCAGTTGACATCCCTTCACACGCCTGTGTTTAATGTGTAACTGCTGGAAGTTTCACTGTTGTATGTCTGTTGGTTATTGTTCAGTGCTGTATTTATTAGAACGTTGTGTCATACAGTCTGCGAATTTTGAGATGGCAGAGTTAGAGGAGCAAAACAGTGCGTGGGACTAATGGCAAACCTTTACAGACACACACCAAATGATGGAGGAAGCCTACTGTGACTAGTGCTGAAGTTGTACTCCTTGTTACAAATGTTTAACTCAGTTTAAAAACAGCTGAACAGAAGTTAAAGTTGACCCTTGTTCAGGACACCCTTCGACATCTACCAGTGACACTTATGTCAGGAACGGCAATGGAATTAATCCTGACAAAGCATCTAGGAATGCCAAGTACGTCCCACAACTCAAGAGTCAAGACCAGAAAGACCTTTGCCTCACAATCTGTGAAGAGCTTTTCGATTCCACAAATTAGGATGAGATGTTCCTTAAGAGAATCATAATTGGTGATAAGACGTGGAATCTTCACAATGGGTCGAGAAAGATTCTCCAAGACCAAAAAATCTTATCTGGTCAGGTCAAATGTCAAAGCCAGTTTTCTTTGACTTGGAAGAATTAGGTCCTTATGAATTAGCACCACAGGGACAAACTATTAATCGATGGTACTATTGGGACATGTTGTGATGCCTGCGAGAAAATGTGATAAGGAAATGGCCTGAAATGTGGTGAGACAAATCATAGTTCTTGCATCATGATAATGCACCTGCACATTCATCCCTTTGGAAATTTTTTTAGCCCCAAAGCTGAAAACCCAGTTGAAAGGCTGAAGACTTGCAACAATAGATGACATAAAAGAAAATTTGCAGACAGCACTTTGCGCAATCCAGCAAGAGGCATACCAAGACTGCTTCTGGAAGTGAAAACAGCATTGGGAGCAGTGTATCAATTGTGGAGGAGAGTATTCTGAAGGAGATCGTGCAGAATAAGTAAAAGGTAAATGTAGAAAAATTTTGTGAACGAAGTTCTGAAATTTTTTGAATACACTTCGATTCACTAATGCAAAAGCTGCCAAAAGAATAAGATTACCCAAAATAAAACTAAAATGCCTATGGAAATAATGACATCTCCTGAGTGCTGTTTCGAAAGATTTGCTTTCAACCTTGTAGGCCTGCTTCCACAAACAGATAAAAGTAGTAAGTACGTCCTTACCTTTCAGGATGCACTGACAAATTTCCAAGATGCGCAGCCTATTGAAAAACAAGATACTGAAACAGTAGGAAAAGCTCTGGTGGAAAAGATTTTTTTGAAGTTTTGCATACTGTCCATACTACTGAGTGATATGCGTAGTACTTTATTAGTGAAACAATGCAAAGAGTATGCAAATTATTGCATATAGAGAAGATTTAGACAACTTGCTACCACCCACAGAGTAATGACACATTAGAAAGAACACACAAAACCTTTACTGAAATACTCAGACATTTTATAGACAGAGAACCGACGAACCAGAATTCTTTACACACCACCACAAAGTGCAACAGGATGCATGCCTCACGAGTTGTTCTTTGGGAGAGAGTGTAATATACCAGGAATTTTGCAAAAGAACCCAGCAGAGGTAATTTACAATTACAATGATTATGTGCTTGACCACTGATTTTAATGAATGTTCTAAATGAAAGAATAAGGAATACTTTGACAAGACCCAACATCCAAAGGAATTTTAACCAGGGGATAAAGTTCTGCTACATGATGAAAGTGTTCATAGAGGAAGATCGAAGAATTAAGTAGTCAATGACGAGACCCATACGTGCTAAACAAAGTTAAAACATCAAATACCGTCATACATTTAAGAGGTAGTAAGTATCTAACAGTACACGTCAACTGCCTGAAAGAGCTTTTTTTAATTACAAGATGGCTGAAACATATCTGGGCGTGGCAAGTGCCATACAATCATTAGGAATTACTTCAGTTCGAACAGTGACAGATCTACAATTTACAAAATTGCAGCCATCCCCAGGGTTATATTATGGCAACAGGGAGAGTCAGTCTTTATACTGCCACATGGAGAATTATAAGTTATTTCAATTTAGTAGAATCAAAGAATAAGTTTGAGAACATCAAAGTAAAAGCTAACAGAGCTGAGGAATTCTGTCAGAGAAGACTCACTTAGCTTAACATGTGTGCTTCAAAATGTGCCAGTGCAAAACAGGCTTTAGTTTCACACAGGTAAACTAGAGAGTCACAAAGTCTAATCGGTCAGTTATCTCCCCATGAGAGAAGAACACAAAAAGTGGAGGGGTAAATTTTTTTTGGGAAGTAAGCAAAATATTATTTGGTACTCAGAATGAAGATGATGCATCTTATTTTAAAGCAAAAATTGATGTATTGGAAGGAGAGCAGAAACAGCTATTAAGGTTAACAAGAGAGCAGGTTACCTTAGTAAAAGCAGCATTGGTGAGTTTTAATGAAATAGTAAGCTCCATAGCAAAAAATTAACAGATTATTAAACAGGCCATGAAGAGGTTTAGTCAGCACATAATAAAGTTCAAAAATAGTACTAATAGAAGAGAGTTGTTATACTGATAAGCATTAATGAGCAGCTAATTCAGTTGTAATGAACAGGAGTAGGATTTCCTAATTACTGCATTCATAAATGCACAAAAAGGTATTTTAGAAGCGCGCCTCTTTAATCCCGTGCAAGTAGTAAAATATTTAGAACTGATAAAAGATTAAAACTAAGAGATTCCCTCTAGGACTTACAGGGTACAATGTTTATCAGTTGCGCAAAGTAATAGACCTTGATGTGCTGATAGCTGGCAATATTTTACATTATGTCTTGAACATTACCACTGTAGACAGTTGTGTCTCTGAAATTAAAACTAGCCACTTCATGTTGAAGTAGATATAAATAAACAGTTGTTTACATATACAGCACCAGAGAAAGAAATACTGTAATAGATGATACAAAAAGACAGTTTGTGAAGTTAAATAATGATCAGTTGATATATAAAATGGTAGATCATAGTCCTAGAATTTGTAAGCAAACATTTGTTCTTTTTGTGGGGAGTATAATAATTATGTGTTATTTATGGTTGTTCAAAGCAGAGATCCAGCGGAAAAATACGTAAAGACTTATTATGGGTTAAGTGATCATTTTAGAGACTTTGACAAATTAAGGCACAATATTTAGAAGCAGCAGCCATCAAACAAGGAGGCTGATGACCAGCAGAGTTTGTACAGCAGCAGTCAGCACTTCGAGAGATCAGTGACTGAGAAGATGACCAATGCTTGCAAGGAGAACCACAACCAGCACAGTTGGCACATCAGAGGTCAATGCTCCTGGAACTGTCAGCATACTGAACTCACGTGTGTGGAGGACGATGACAGGGCAATGCCTGACGGCGCCAGCTTAGAAGTAAACAACAAGAGCCGACACGTGTTAACATTGGTCACGTTTCTCCCAACGTGAGAAGCACAGATCAGCAACCAAGGAGTCCATCTCCACCCTAAAAAAAGGGCAAAAAAACCAAATAAATACCTCCAGCAAATGGGAGAGAAGAAACTGATGGTTAGTCAGTGGACGTCATACTTCACTGCAATGACTTAACCACTACACAGCTTGCGAGATGATGTTGGTACTGCACCAATAGATCAAAGCAGAAAATGCGGTCCCAAATGTTACCAGAAAAAAGTTCGTGTGGTACTTACCCAGATGGCTGGTGATGACGAAGAAAGTGCTGACTTACCAAATGGGTCACCTGTGACCCCTAGAAGTTGATGAACTCCGCAAGAAGAATCCAAACCTTTGAGGGTCACTTGTTAGATCCCAGGATAGAGCACTCTGTGCCATGGCATAGTTGCTTGTTAGTAATACAAAGAGCGAATTCACAATTCTGCTGCAACACGAGCTGCTGCCACCATATCAGCAGTCACTGGTATCTGCACACTACAACTCTGCACCACAATACTGCCGTGAAGAATTGGGCAAGTTAGAGCACAATATATTACTCCACTTGTTTAAAGGGTCTTGTTTGTCAATAAACGACTATAGTGGAATCACCAATATTTCACTCACACCTCATCCACTGAGCCAAGGGAAGAACCCATTCCACTGCCGACAAAGTGTCGTGTTCCCTCCCGCCGTCCCTGACAATATAATGACTTTTGTTCCCCTCTGTCACTGATGCTCAATATCTAGTGTCACAAAACCCAACCTTGCTACACTTTGTGTCAGATAACCTTGGCTCTAGTTTGAAGTGTACTCATGATAGGGAATTTGTGGAGCAAGAGGTTCCTGACACCATCGCCAGCGATGGGCCACTAACAACCCACAGACAGCACGCAACAACCTGCAGCCAACGGATGGTATTTCAGCACATTGGTGAGTGCAAATTGGTCCCAGATGTTTTTCCTTTTCAAGTAATGCTTTCGTGATGTAGAAAACAAATGATGTAAAACTCTCATTCTTACAAAGGAATTTGACGCTAGAAAATTTATTTTCGGATGGTGTTAAATGTTCTTGTTATTTTGATTGGAATCATAATCATTTCTAATGTTACTTGTTACATAGCTGAGTCTATGTTCTTGTGGTCATAGGAAGCATATTTGTGAGAATAACCATTTTTTAAACAGGAAAACATTATGACGACAGACAGTAAGACACAAGGAGTTCCCACTCACGAGGCTGTTCACAGCCTACATAAACAGGTAGCCCAATTGATATCTGACAATAATGAATTCTTGAATCGATTATCCAAGTATAGGTACACATCTAGTACAACCCCTTCCATACTAGATACACCAGCAGCCACCCTTGTGACTCCCTTCTCTGGCAGGCCAAGCGAGGATGTAGAAGCATTTTTTGCAGATTTGTTAGCAGCCGCTAAACTTGGTTCCTGATCAGATGAACAGATGTTGCAAATGACAAAGTTACATTTTATAGGGGAAGCTAAGGTGCACGTACTATCATCACAAGGAGTTACGAAATGCATGAACTTTTGCAGAACTGAAACAAGCTTTGCTCAAAAGGCTTACAAAGCAGGATAGGGAGCAGTAGAACACCATGTCCCAAAGATACAACGAAACAATAGAAAGCTTTGTGGATAGAATAAAAAAGCTAAGTAACACTTACTAATTGTCAGCAAAGTATATTCTGCAAGAAGTGTAGAACAGGACTTCAGATACCTTTTGGCAAGGACTGCTACCCAAAAGATCGCTCCATGTTAGGGCAGAATTTCCGATTAATTTAACTGATGCAGTCAACATTGCTACAGCATTAGAGGAAGTAGGTGCCATGACGAGGTACAAGGAAAGCAAAAATGTAATTTTCACATCGATTTATTGTTTCAGATGTGATCAGCAGGGACACATCGCGAAAAACTGTCATCAGCCACAGTGTACAAATTGTCAAAGGGTGGACCATACATATCTTGAGTGTAGCAGTACTGGGAAATTTGCAGCCAGGGGTCCATCAAACAGGAATGGGAACTCTGGAACCACCACCAGGCATTCCTATTAAAATTCTACACTATCAGAACACATGCAAAGGCAGAGTGCTGGTTACCAGGCACTGCTAGGGGTAAAACACAAATTATTAGTCGACACTGGGGCTCAAGTGTCAGTCATAAGTAAACAGTGTGCTGAGGCCAAGAGATATGACCCTCCAAGATATAAGTTAATTGGTATAGGTGAAGGTGACATGTTCAGTGGGCTGTATGTCATTGACCTTTCATATTGAGGGTGTAAGACTCCAAGAAGTTGTATCAAGGGTAATCGAGATATGAAGTTATCCTAGAGTTCAATTTCCTGAATAACTGTCGTGTCATAATCAACTTTGGGCTGCAAACATTGGAGCTTAGTGGGACATTGTTTCAATTAGGTGACACAGCTGCCAAGGATGCTCTGCTGCAAGATCCCTCTCCCTTGAAAGAGGAATCAACTAAACTGCAAGCAATGTCCTTGAAGGTAGATCCACGGGATAAAATACCATATAGTGCAGGAAAGCTACTTTGGGTGGACATTAATGCTACTTTATCCACAAACACACTATGCATTGTGGAACCATTAAGAGGAAAATGATGAATTATACACAGCATGTTGTTGTGCACAGGAGTATAGTTTGTGCATGCAACAATTGATGGAGTACAGAAGGTACCAGTGCGCTTAGATAATTTTGGGACAGAAGACAAGGAGTTATGAAATGAAATTTTGCTAGTTAACATAAGTGCTTTAGAGGAAGATGATTTTGATTGGTCAGATGTAGACAATAGTGACAAGCCAACTGCCTACAAAACTGCATTGCGCCAGAAAGTATCACACTTAAAAGAAATCGAACAGAATTTGATAGAAGCATTGTTGGACAAGTTTCAGGATCTAGTTAGTTCACAGGGACTGCTACCAGCAACGAACATCACACAACAAAGGATTCCAACATGAGATAACACCCCAATATATGGGAGAGCATACAGAGTTCCTCACCAATTACGACTGTTGCTTGATGAATTCGTAGACTCAGCAATTAAAGGATGGTATAATAGAGTATTCGGATTCGCCATACAGCACAAATGTCATAACTGTGCCAAAGAAATCTGCTAACAGTGGAAAATTTTATAGATTCTCTTGTGATTACAGGAATTTAAATAGCAAAACAATTTCAGACATGTATCCACTTATGACAATCGTAGGTACCATTGACCATCCCGGCAAGAGTAAATATTTCTCCACAATTGACTTGAGGTGTGGGTACCATCAAATAGAAGTTGCACAAGATGACAGATATAAAACTGCTTTCTCCACCCCTTCAGGTCATTGGCAATTTCTTAAGGATGCCTTTCAGATTAAAAAACGCCCCTGCAACATTCCAAAGATTGCTAGATGGTGTGTTATGTGGGTTAAAACCTCTACAATGCATAATATACCTTGATGACTTAATCGTATTTTCAAAAGACATTAAGGAGCAGGCAATTTGCTTACAAGAAGTTTTCCAACATCTCAGGGATGCCAAATTAACATTACATTTTAAAAGTGTCACTTCGCATTAAAGGAAGTAACATATTCAGGCCATGTTATCAGCGAACACGGAACCAAAACCAATCCATAGCTAATAACTGCAGTTAAAGATTTTCTTAAATCACAATCCATCAAGAAGTACAGCAATTTCTAGCATCTCAAATTATTTTCAAAAATTTCTAAAAGACTATGCAGAAATAGCAAGACCCCTCACAAAGTTATTGAAAAAAGGTACTAAATTTCACTGGGCAACAGAATGCAAAACAGCATTTGAAACACTAAAATACAAACTAACACATAGTCCTGTATCAATCTATCCAGATTTCAGCAAAGACTCCATCCTGTCCTTTGATGCACCTGGAAATACTATCAGAGCAGTTTAAGGTCAAAACATTAATGGTGCAAATATCCACCAGCCTACATATTCAGACAATTAAATATGGTAGAAAAGGATTTCTCAACAAGGGAAAAGGAATCACTGACTGTCATCTATGGTATAAAATATTTCAGGTGCTATCTGTATGGGAATAAATTCAAGATAATCATGGACCGTGCTGCTCTCAAGTGGTTACTTGGGTTAAAAGACTCACTAAGTCATTTGATGCGTTGGTCTGTATGCCTCTCCTAAATCGACTTTGAAGTCATTCATAAACCGCGGAAGAAACATTCCAACACAGATCGTCTTAGTTGAAAGGTAGCAGTATTGGCAGCAGTACATCACAATGCAGAAGAATGGCAAAAAGCACAGGCTTCAGATGCTGATTGCAAAATATATGCAACACAACAGCAGCTTTGCCTACAGGATGGGGTCCTATGTTGAACAACTGGACCCAGACTGAGAATCATGGTTCCCAAATACCTCTGACAAGAAGTCATGCAAGAGGCCCACGATCACTTTCTTTCAAGTCACAGCAGTCAAAAAGCCACTGAAAGATGAGTTGCTGACTTTTTCTGGTGGGAGACAAGTAAGCACGGTGGAGCACAGTAGTAGTAGTAGTAGTAGTAGAGGGGTTTTGGGGGCGCACGACAGCAAGGTCCTCAGCGCCCGTGCAGTATCAGAGTGAGACGGGTGTCAAGAAAAAAAAAAACCCTCAGAACATTGACATAAAATGGAACATAAAACACGGGGAACAATCATTGAAAAAATGTGCTCACCCACACCGAAGCGTGGGATGAAGCAGGGCGTCAGCAGCAAAACATGGACAACACAGGAAGAAAATGGTAGAGGGAGCTAAAACAATGTAGCAGATGGAAGTGGCTGGCTGACCGCAAGGAAAAAAGGGGAGGAGTCAGCCACTCTGCAATACACTAAAACCTCCAGCCTAAAAGTTTAGGCCAGAGTCCAGACACATCACAGAACTTAAAAACCCTAGACACACACGTCTCATCGTCAGCTAAAACACAAGGCAGATCCCCATCAACTTGTGCTTCTGCCCTTGCATCACGGTATAAAATGCAGTCTGTTAAAATGTGCCGGACAGAGATGGGCACACCACAAGCGTCACAAAACGGAGGATCCTCCCGCCGTAATAAATAGCTATGCGTCACAGGACAGTGCCCAATCCGCAGACGTGTGAGGGCCACCTCTTCCCGCCTGAGCAACCGGCAGGAGGAACGCCACGGCCGAGTGGTTGACTTTACCGACCGCAGTTTATTGGCCGACACCGCCAGCCATTCGTCCACCCACAACTCCATGCACTTCCTGTGGAGTGCAGCGATGACTGACTGCAAGGGGATAGGACACTGGACCACATCATGCTCTCTGCAGGCCTCCTTGGCAGCCCGATCAGCCTGTTCATTGCCCCATATGCCGACATGACCAGGCACCCAGCAGAAGGATACCTCTTTACCCCGCTGTTGGAGCAAGTACAGTTGGCTATGTATCAGCTGGACCATCTCTTCAGTCGGGTACAGGTTCTGCAGCGATTGTAAGGCACTAAGAGAATCGGAGCAGAGAAGAAATCGATCGCCCCGAACACGATGCATCTGCTCCAGTGCCGTCAGGATTGCGTGGAGCTCCGCTGCGAAAACGGTATATTCAGCAGGGAGGCGAATCCGGGTAACATGGTCAGGGAACACCACAGAACAGCCAAGGAAATTCTCCTGTTTGGAGCCATCAGTGTAAACCACAGTGAAACCGTGATGCACATCTAAAATGTTAAAAAAAAATGACTGGAATGTAAAATCTGGAGTGCCATCCTTCTTAAAACGAGTCAAATCTAAAATAAGTTTGGGTCTCCGGAGGAGCCAAGGTGGAGATCTGCTCCAACCGCGACGTAAAACACGAAGACCAGCCATAGACATTGCAGCGAGGCAATCCTGTGCGCGAATCCCATAGGGCTGCGTCGCACGTTGCCGGTTATGAAATAACCGTGCCAGAGGAGGCTGAGCAACGGTATGGTATGCAGGTGTGTATGGTGTGGACAAAGTTTTATACGCCTGGCGTACCGTAAGGAGCCGTCGCCGCAGATGAAGTGGCGGTTCACCAGCCTCTGCACAGAGGCTTGGTATGGGGCTAGTTCGGAATGCCCCAGTGGCCAACCGCAGCCCTTCATGGTGGACAACGTCCAAAATCTTTAAGTACGAAGGCCTCGCAGACCCATACACCGTGCACCCATAATCGAGCCGAGATCGCACAAACGCCCTGTAAAACTGGAGCAGACAAGTCCTGTCAGCTCCCCATGTACTGTGGTTAAGACATTTTAAAATGCTTAAAGCCTGAAGCGACCGCCGTTTCAGGTCTTTAAGATGAGGTAACCACGTGAGCCTCGAGTCAAAAATGAGTGGTATCGTAGGCCTTCTCGATGTCGAAAAATACACCTATAAGGTGATGACGGCGTAGGAAAGCTTGTTGGATAGCCGCCTCCAGGACGGCAAGGTTATCGAAGGTGGAACGAAACCTCCTGAACCCACACTGATAGCGACTAAGTAGCTGCCGGGATTCTAACATCCAGACAAGGCGGCGGTTGACCATCCGCTCCAAGGTCTTCCCTATGCAACTAGTGAGGGCAATACTACGGTAGCTACTTGGGCTCGAGCGGTCTTTCCCAGGTTTTAAAAAAGGGATTAAAACTGCCTCACGCCACGCGTCAGGAAAGTGACCCGACGCCCAAATGGCAGTAAAAAGTGCGAGGAGGATTTCTTTGTTGCGCATTGTGAGGTGCCATAGCATACTGTAATGGATCCTGTCGTGACCAGGGGAAGTATCACGAGCTCCAGACAATGCAGAATCCAGCTCCCACATAGAAAAAGGGCAGTTGTAAACTTCATGAGAGGTGGGCTGGAAGTTCAGACTACACCTCTCAGCAACCGCTCTATGGCGCTGGAAACCTGGATCCTGACTGGTTGTGGCAGTAACTGTCGCAAAATATGCTGCCATAGTCTGGGCAATGTCTCGCGGATCTGTGTGGAGAGTGCCGTTATTCATTACAGCAGCTATGGGGCACCTCCCTCCTCTGCCAGAAATTCTCCTAATGGTCTCCCACACAATGGAACTTTTGGTGGAACGATTAATGGTGTTCAGGAACTTTTGCCACGACCTCTTCTTGCTCTCACGAATAATGCGGCGACATCTCGCCCTCGCCACCCGAAAGGCTGCAAGATTCTCAGCAGTCGGCCGACACTTGAACCGCCGCAGAGCCGCACGCCTGGTCCTGATTGCAGAGCGGCATTCGTCACTCCACCAAGGCACAGATGGCCTTTTCCGGTGGCCTGTGGACTGTGGAATGGATGCCGCAGCGGCATGGTGGACCGTTTTGGTAATATGATCCACCCACACCTCAACATTCGCACAGTGTTCGAATTGGGCCAACTGGCTATAAAGTGTCCAGTCAGCTCCACTGAGTACCCATCGTGGTGGTCTCCTTTCGGGGCCCACGCCATCTGGCAGGTGAATCCAGATTGGGAAATGATCACTGCCGTGCAAGTCAGCGACCACTTCCCAGTGAGCACTAGCGGCAAGAGCTGGAGAGCAAAGCGAGAGATCAATGGCAGAGAACGACCCAGTCGCCGTGCAGAAATGAGTACTCTGTCCTCCATTGAGCAAGTAGGCACAGGATGACAGAAGCCTCTCAATTGCTCTACCCCTGGGACAGGTAATTGCAGAGCCCCAAAGCACATTGTGGGCATTAAAATCACCACAAATAATGAATGGCTGGGGGAGCTGTGTAAGGAGGTCGGTGAGGGCCGCTTCATCAAGAGCATCATGTGGGGGCAAGTAAAGTGAACATACAGTCAATGGATGACGCACGTGCACGGACACAGCGACGGCCTGTAGAGTCGTCATAAGTGAGAGAGGCGAGGAATGGTAGTCCGTCCTGACGAAAATACCTACGCCTCCTCTAGCTCTCTCTCCACGCAGGTCGTCCTTTTTGTGGAGTGTATAGCCTCGTATCTCAGGGGAGTATGATGGATGGAAATACGTCTCCTGGAGACAGAGACACAATGGTCGACCCTGAGAAAGTAGACGAAGTTCCTCCACATGCGTCCTGAACCCTTGCAAGTTCCACTGGAGTATGGGAGCCATCTATGTTGGGGGTAGCACCTTCATCCTGTCTCTCCGACGGGGTGGGGAGACCGCAGCAGGTGGAGGGGCAGGCGTGGGACGAGATGATTGCCCCACACATACATCGTACTCCATCAACTCTGGGGAAGAGTCAGATGAAGCCTCACGTAAAACAACATCCGCATGGTCAGATGGTTTACCACGGGATTTGACCCGCTGTTGCTGCTGCACAGTAGCTTTCTGTGGCTTGGTGGACTTTGGGGGAGCGGATGTGGGAGTGGTAAGTGGCGCACTGGGCTTGGGGACAACCTCAGCTGTTGGAGGTGCGAGGGGCTGGACCAAGTCCGCCACTGTACTTTTGTCTGCCGTTCGAGTAGGGGCTACTGGCTCTGGAACACTGGCTGCGTTGCAAGTGCACTGACAGCTACAGGTGTTAGTGCCAACACTCACCACCTCAGTCTGCGTTGAGGCATCGACTTTTGGAGTAGGCTTCTGTACCAGGGATGCAAAAGATGTAGCAAATGTGGGAGGTTGCATCGACTTATAAATCTTCTTGGCCTCACCATAGGGGATACGCTTGGTTGTTTTTATTTCCTGGACCTTGCGTTCCTCTAAAAATATGCGGCAGTCCCTACTCCAAACAGGGTGGTTCCCAGAGCAATTAAGACATTTAGCCGGAGACGAGCAACCAACTCCTTCATGAGCAGCCTGACCACAGTTTCCACAAGTCGCATCGCCTTTACAGCCTAAGGTGGTATGCCCAAAACGCGCATTGGGGCCGGGAAATAAGGCCTCACACTAAGGCGAAGGAAGCCAGCTTTAACACGTTCAGGAAGTGTTGTGCTACTGAAGGTCAGAATAAAGGAGTCGGATTTGACAAGAGTGCCATCAACCCTCTTCATGATGTGTTGGACATCCACGATACCTTCCGGAGCCCACTCACGTTGCAGTTCTTCCTTGGGAATATCAGCTAGATCCCGGCATGTCACAACACCTTTGCTATAGTTCAAGGTGCTGTGCAGTTCGGTGTCTATGGCATACTCTCCAAGGCATTTAGCAGATTGGAGGTTAGTTGCTTGCTGGGAAGTGGAAGTTTCCACTAGCAAGGTCCCATTACGTAAGCGCTTCCCCGATTTTAAGGAGCCACAGATTCCCTCCAATCCCTTTTGTATATAGAAGGGCGAAACCTTCTCGAAACTACCCTCCTTCCGTTTCACAATGAGAAACACATTCGGATTACCAGAATGCATTCTGTTACCTAAGACAGGACTTTTCAAAGAAGCGCCGGAGTCAGGGGGACTGACTGCACGGGCCCTCTTAAGAGACTGGGTGTTAGAACCTTCCAGCGGCCCACCCTTTCCGCTGGGAGGAAGAAAAGAGAATTTCGAAGGATCCATCTCGGTCCCACGAGCAGCTAGGGAACTAGAAGTCCACCTAGACAGAGCCCCGCGTGCCTAGGTAAGCCTTATACAACTGAGGTGCGGCAGGTTCCCCAGAGGTTGCCCGCTATCGACTGTTCCACCTCAACAGCCATGCATCTCATCAGCGCGCAGCACACCTTGAGATTGAGGGGTTTTTTATAGAGGTTTATTCCATCCTCGCGATCCGGGCGGTCAAGCCAAGATCCCCATTCCCTGAGACACACAACATTCCACCGCCGCGCCGCACGGTGGTCGTTGAAGTATGCTTAGAGGTTACGGTGACAGGGGACTGGCGGCGCTTACCAGTCCCCAGCTCAGGAACCCCGGGGTCGCCAAGCCCGTACCCAGCAAACGAATGCTGAGCCCCTGGGGGCGGTGGAGCACAATACGTGTGCAATTGCATACCATGTGCCCAGTGAGCAGATTATTGCCATCAATGTATACTGTTAGAATGTCTCCTGGAAGCATCACACCTATTCAAAATAGTAACAATGGAGATTTATGGTACCTTTAATAAAACACCAGCTGGGAATAGGTACGTGTTAGCGACAGGTATGTACTAACAATTGTAGATCATTTCTCAAGATATCTAACCGTGGTAAGTCTCCCTGTTCAACAAGTAAACACCATTGCAGAGGCTATGGTCAGTAATTGGATTTTAAAACTCAGCATACCAGAAGCATTTATAACCGACCGAGGTAGTATCTTCACGTCCAACCTCAAGAAACAACTTTGCCGTTTGTTGAAAGTACATAAATTACGCACCACTCCATTACACCCACAAGCAAATGGATGTGCAGAAAGAATCTACCACACTTTCGGGAAGATGTTTAGTAATTTTATCAATGACTAACACATCAGATGGGACATCATCATTCAATACTGTGTAAGCATTTACAATGCCAGAATGCACTAAGGAACGGGCACGTCGCCTTATGAAGTTATTTATGGAAGGAAGATGCCATCGCCATTTGACGTTATTAAACCCAAAGAAAGAAAGAATGGAGAAGCAGTTAAGAAATTTGCTCGAATCATTAACGATGTGCGGAAAAAAGAATAGAAAGCAAATACCACAGCATTAGAATGGAAAGATAAATTAGACAACATACACGCTACGTTTCCGAATTTCAAAACTGGACAATGGGTTTTCTATCTGCTCCCTATGCTGCTAAAGGAAGGATGAAAAAAATTTGTGACAATGTACCAGTGTCCTTACCAAGTTGTTGAACTCACACCACCAGTTAACATCAAGTTACAGTTACCCACAGAAACAACTATTGCTCATGCAAACCGGTTGAAACCTCTTAAGGGAGTAACGGATGTAATACCACCAATGGTAGCAAATACTGTTCCAAAGTGTGTTGGACCATGGAAACAGAAGACCACTGATCCACCAACACAGAACATGCATTCTGCTTCATACAACCTTTGGCTGCACACAGCCAATTATGCAACCACAATACAAAGATCTACCAGTCTACTGCAAATGTAAATAAGCTCTGTGTACTACAGATTCTAGCAACAATGTACTAACAGGAAATCCAGAATCGAAAAGGAGATTAGCAAAATACACAAAGGGGAATTCTGGGTTTTAAATAATAGGAAGTACCAATATATGACTAGACACCGTGTGCTTAAACAAGTACAAGTCCTTCAGTAGAATGTAGTGATAAGGGTATCTCAGTCATACAAAGTGAACAATAATATTTCTTTTGCCATAAAATCACAATTACGTAATATGTAGTTAGAAATGCTACTTTCCATATTTCCGGTATTTCTTGGAACCTTCTTGGTCATAATTATACTTTGTACTGCTTTCTTGTGTATCAGATGAAAACCAAAGACATGCAATAACATCTCTCTACATCAAATTCCAGTTGAATGCTGAGCAAACATGTGTACTGTGAAAATATATGTAGAGATAATTGTTGCTTGCTACTTCACTGTATTGTTACTGATCATCATTCTGCCATATTTCTAATATTACTTTCAGATGTTTTCTTAATACTGATGTTTTTCAAGCTATTACAGAACGAATGTATTACATAATTTTCCTGACAGACTACGATTTGGACTTTGTTTCTTGTTTGTTAGTCATTTGTAGATGGACATAGGAGAAAATTTTTTCGAGAATGAATTTTTCCTGACAGGGAGGAATGTAGGGTGTATAATAATTGTGTGTTATTTATCATTGTGTATAATTATTATTTGTTGTTTATGGTTGTTCAAAGCAGAGATCCAGCAGAAAAATATGTAAAGACTTACTACAGGTTAAGTGAACATTTAGGCCACAATATTTGGAAGCAACAGCCATCAAATAAGAAAGCCGATGACCAGCAGAGTTTGTGCAACAGCAGCAGTCAGTTCGATAGATCAATGACCGAGACGACAGCCAATGTTTACAAGGAGAACAACGACCAGCGCAGTTCGCACATCAGTGGTCGCTGATCCAGGAACTGTCAGCATATTGAACGGAGGACAACAGGGAAATGCCCGACCGCGACAGTACAGAGGTAAAACAAGGAAAGCCGGCACGTGTGTCGACATTGGTCACGCGTCTGCCCAACGGAGAAGCATAGCTTAATGACCAAAGAGTCAGAAGCCACCCTAGAAACTTCACCACACTGGCAAAAACACTGAATAAATACCTCCGGCAAACGGCACGAAATGGCCCTTTGAGGAGAGAAAGAAAAGAAGAAGAAATGTTGTCTCGACAGCCAAACTGACAGACAGTCAGTGGACTTAATACTTCACTGCAATGACTTAGCCGCTACACTGCTTCACAGAAGACATTCGTACTGCACCAATAGGCCAACACAGAAGATGCGGTCCCAGATGTTACCAGAAAGAAGTTCCGTGTGGTACTTACCCAAATGGCTGGTAAGGACAAAGGGACTACGGCCTCACCAAATGGGTCACCTGTGAACCTGGAGGTTGATGAAATTCGCTAGCAGAATCAGAACCTGAGGGTCACTGGTTTGCTTAATAACACAATGAGTGAATTCACAAGGAGAAGACCACGGTGTCACTGCAGTGGGTCACTGGTATGTACTGAATGGAAGAATACGCTGCCTGGCACTCCACTGCAACACGGGCCGTCCCTGCATCAGCTGTCACTGGTATCTGCATGCTATGACTTCGCACCACAACACCGCCACGAGGAATTCAGCGAGTTAAAACACAATATATTACTTTGCTAGTTTAAAGGGTCTTGTGTGTCAATAAATGACTATTGTGGAACCACCAATGTTTCACTCAAACCTCAGTAGGAACAGAGATAATTGAGTGCATTTTGGAGGAAGGATGGATATAAGAACAAAAATATATAATTTTGTAAAGGGAAATGTATAGATGATTGTAAATAAAGAATCGAATCCAAGAGAGACAAACTAACACAGCTGACAAAAAAATTTTCCAGTCTTTGAGGGTAGAGACTACAAAATTTACCCTCAGGGAGAGAAGTGTCGCATATGTGTTGCGAATGAGTAGCGTGAAGTATTGTGAGTGTACACCTAAGTGTATAATGTTCTACATCTACATGGATACACTGCAAATCACATTTAAGTGCGTGGCAGAGGATTCATCGAACCACCTTCACAATTCTACAATATTCCAATCTCGTATAACGTGCGGAAAGAACGAACATCGTACAAGCTTTGATTTCCCTCATTTTATCATGGTGATCGTTTCTCCCTATGTAGGTCAGTGTCAGCAAAATATTTTCACATTTGGAGGCACAAGTTGGAGATTGGAATTTTGTGAGAAGATTCGGTTGCAACGAAAAACACCATTCTTTTAATGATGTCCAGCCCAAATCCAGTACCATTTCAGTGACACTGTCTCCCATATTTCGCAACAAAACAAAACGTGTTTCCCTTCTTTGAACTTGCACAAGGTGTACCAGGAAAGGAGTAACCTAAAATCACTAGGGTTCTAGGAAGGAGGAGGAATTGCGTTTTTGTGGCAAGGGTAGTGTGGGCTACGTGACTGGGAGCATAAAAGCTTCTGGAAGGAGTGAGTCGGGATGCCGCTGAGGATTCCAATTCCGATCTCAATCTGCCTGAGACGCTGGATCTGCATTACTATGCCCCAGGGAGGGACTTAGTTTCTCATGGCACTTTGCTGCACACAGTACATGCAGGATTGCACAACACAGTCAATATGTTAGTGCCTCATACAATTCGACAGTAGTTTCCAATCCTACTTCACTGTTGAGTTATTATTCAGAGCTGCTTGTCCTTTTTCCCACTGAGTTCCCTTATTCGAAAATATTCCAGCTTGTACTCTCAGGCACCAGATTTCTGAGTTGGATGAGCCATTTAATGGCTGGAGATGGTGTCAGCTCCCATCCTGATTTGCTCACAGGGCACTACAGTTGACAAGAGAATGCTGGGATAGTTCTTCACATCTGCCATAAACTTCACAGTGATCTGCAGAGAATGGGTGTAGATGTTGATAGTAATGGGCATGTGGCACACATGCTGCAAAATTTCATACCTGGCTTGATTAAGTGTATGGTTCAAACATGGATATGGAACAGATGACTCAACAGTAGTTTCATCAGTTCTCTGATGGGATGGACAGCAGTCCTTATGACCAGTTACATTCATCACAGAGAACACCAAATAAATGAATGCTGTCATGGAAAACTAGCAGGTATGTTGAGCTGCCTTGGCACTGAATATTAGACATTGTCCAAGCACACATACCATTAGATAGCTTTAGTTACTGTCCCTCCCTTGGGACCAATTGGTCCATCCATCTTTTTAAGCCATCATAATCACATCTCCACTTTAAATTATCTTCAGATTATCCTCAAACTACTCTCAGATTATGCCAACCATATAGACATCAGTGCTTTGGGATCTTACGAATCTAGCACGATGCCAGTGAGACTTTACGGACCTAGCATGACGCTATTGCTACTCCTACTATTGGTAAAGTAATGCACAATTGGAACAGAGGGAGAGACCGAAGAGAGATTACAGGATACACAGTTACATATACTCAATACCGTATCTACTGTAAATAAATACATTTATGTTGTGATCATTCTACAGTATCAGTGTAGGAATACAGTCAGGTACTTAATGAAACATGTCTGGCTTTCAAGAGGACAATGCATGATGCTTTTAATAACTACAATAGCAGAATTTTGCCACAACACCTTCCATAAAAAGCAGGTTTTGGTTGTATGAAAGGCTATCAGTGATACTAAACTTCACGTCCGAAAACTTATGGAAGACACGTACAGATACTGAGGGTAGCAAAGCAAAAGCTGAATACAATTTCCAAGCAATCTTTTATAGTGGAAAATCCAGAAGTACTACCCCTGTTTCATTCTCACACCATTGCAAAGATGAGTGCTACAAATATAAGTCATGACCACAATCGCAAAATTTAACATAGTACCAGGGCACCATGGAATTCCTATTGGATTCTACATAACAGCTGCATTACCCCTTCTCAGTTATGGTACACCAGATCCTTAGAACAAAAAAATGGGGGCTGTAAGTTGGTAGGTAGCACAGCGTTTCATAAAACTATTGTACAATACCTTTATTATCCATCTTAGAACACATTATGAGCTCAATAGTAATGAGGTAATTCAAACAGAATGAACATGTCAAACAGCAGTGACCCTGAAAAGATTGGTCATGCAAAACCCGACCTGTGCTTTTCCCACATGATATTCTGAAGGCCACAGATCCCGGCAGCCAAGCAGATGTAGAACATCTCAACTGTCGAAAAGCATTTGGCTCAGTACCACACCACTGCTTATTTATGAAAGTGTGATCAGTTGTGATACCAAACGTAATTTGTGACTGGACTGAGGCTTTCTTGGTAGAAAAGGACAATGAATGTTATCTTTGATAGCACCTTCGACAGATGTAGAAGTAACTTCATGCATATGCCAGGGTAGTGTGTTGGGGTCTTTAATGTTCGTGCTGTATACTAAGGACCTGGCATACAACATTAATAGTAACCTCAGATTTTTTTCAGACAATACAGCTACCTATACTGAAGAGCTGTCTGGAAGAAATACAAAAATATAATATGTGACTGTTAGTGCAGTGTCTTATGTACCACATTACTTCCAACGATATCGTTAGTCCTATGTCTTCGAATTGATCACTCTCCCTATGTCACTCTCCCATGTTTTAGCGTGTTATTTCCTGCACCCTTCTGATGCTACATGATCTTGTATCTCTTCCTATGACCCCCCCCCCCCCCCCACACACACTCTCTTTTTCCATTCTATCCCAGTTTGCACCCACTAATTCCGCCTCATCCAGCACATCTGCTGTCCTGCTGTCCCCTTCTTCACACTTATCCACTCTCTGACCTGCTATCCACAGCAAAAAAAAAAAAAAAAAATCTATCTTTGATCTCATTGTGACGTCATGTCAGTTTTAGTGAGTTTTCACCTTTCGCTATCATCGACTCCCTCAGATTTAGTTTTGTCTCCTTCTCCCTTCTGCATCTGTTTCATCCTTCTCATGATTTTCCCCACGTTTGGGTGTATTTTTGCGAATTTTTTCGGATTTAATTCTACCTTATTTACGTAATTTTTTGCATTTTCCACCCAAACATGGATCATTGCTCTGTCCGTTTGCATCAGTACAGAAAAGTTTCCTTATCTCTAGCCAGAACCCAGTCCCGTATACTGTTCCTGCGTTGTTGCTTAGCTTATGGAATCCCCCCCACTCCCCTCCCTGAATGCCACCCTTCCTACCACAATGACCTCCATCTCTTCTGATCCCACCATGCTTAGTCCTCACCATCATAGCACTGCAAAACCATATCAACCAAGCCCAAACCTCTGGCAGTACCTTCTCTCCATCTGCAAAATTCTCCTGCTATGCAGTCCCAAATTCCTGAAACCCATAACACACAGTGAAACTTTTGCCCTCTGGGAACTAGAGCAACATACAAAACACTGTGGTGTCACCGCCAGACACCACACTTGCTAGGTGGTAGCTTTTAAATCGGCCGCGGTCCATTAGTACATGTCGGACCCGCGTGTCGCCACTGTCAGTGATCGCAGACCGAGCGGCACCACACGGCAGGTCTCGAGAGACTTACTAGCACTCGCCCCAGTTGTACGGACGACTTAGCTAGCGATGCAACACTGACGATGCCTCGTTTATTTGCAGAGAAGATAGTTAGAATAGCCTTCAGCTAAGTCAATGGCTACGACCTAGCAAGGCGCCATAGCAATTGATAGTTATCATATGAAGCATGTCTCATCAAGAACGATGTATACAAATGATGGATTAAAGTTAAGTATTCCAGCAGCTACGTACTTTTCTTTATAGCATTCATTACGTATCCTGTTTCAGACCTCACGCCAGCCTGCGTGAGCTTATAGCGTGCATTTCGGCCTTCTCTAGCAACATATCAAACACCATCTCAAAGAGCTCTCCACCTTGCTCACTTCCTTCTCCTCCCTTGGAGTACCACTGCCCCCCACAACTACAACAATCTCCAAACCCCTCACAGACCCTCATAGCTGACAAACCCTGTCTCACAGACCTACTACATTTACCCCACCCTCCTAAATGCCCTCCCACTGCCACACAGAATCCAGAATTGAAAGAGACCTGAAACACAGTCATGAACGTTTCCTCCAGAAGCCTTAGCCCCCACAGAAAAATCAGTCATTTCCAAAGGCTTCACCTTTTGTCCCACTCCCAAATTCAATAATGCAGTACTTGTTAAAGACCTGCTCTCCGTCTCCCGGCCCCTACAGTGGAAACACTTTTTTGCCACAAACCCTACCAATCAGACCCCTACCAAAGACCAATGTTGAACCTGCAGAACTATTCACTCCTTCATATAACTGTGACCCACCCCCACTGCCCCCAAAGCACCCCGTGTTAACTTTCCAGAATTTCTTAACCTCGAACCTTGCCTCGCAATCATTCCCCAAATCCCTCAACATGCAAACTAACTTTACACCTACAGAAAGAAATGCAGTCCACCACCTAAAAACTGATCCCAACCACATAATCCTACCTGCAGACAAAGGATCCGCCACTGTTGTTTTGAGGATTACCTGGCAGAAGGACCAGCTGTAAGATACATCCACTTACAAACCTTGCCACAATGGTCCCATTCCAGAAATCCAGCAGGATCTCCAGTCACTCCTCAAATCCTTAGGCACATACCAGAACCACTCCCCAGAGTCCATCTCTCTGCTCACCCCTACCACTCCTCACACACCCACCTTCTACATGCTCCCTAAAGTTCTTAAATCCAACCACCCAGGATGCCCCATTGTGGCCAGTCACTGTGCCCCCACTGAGAGAATCTCTGCTCTCATAGACCAACACCTTCAACCTATAATGTGGAACCTACCCTCCTATATAAAAGACACCAATCATTTCCTCCACCAACTCTCCACATTTCCTGTCCCTTTACCACACAGTGCCCTGCTCATCACTGTTGATGCCACCTCCGTTTACACTAGCATCTCTAATGCCCATGGCCTTACCGCTACTGAACGCTACCTTTCCCAATGCCTGACAGATTCCAAACCAACAACCCCTTCCTTGTCGGAATGACCAACTATATCCTCACCCACAATTACTTCTAATTTGAAGGCATTATCTACAAACAAATCAGGGGTACGGCTATGGGCACCTGCATGACACCATCCTATGCCAACCTATTCATGGGCCATCTAGAGGAATCCTTCCTAAACATGCAGAATCCTAAATCCCTCACTTGGTTCATATTCACTGATGACACCTTTCTGATCTGGATCAAGGGCGAGGACACCCTATCCACATTCCTCCAGAACCTCAACAGGTTCTCCCCCATTTGCTTCACTTGGTCCTACTCAACCCAACAAGACACCTTCCTAGATGTTGACCTCCACCTCAAATATGGCTTCATCAGTACCTCTATCCGTATCAAACATACTAACCACCAGCAATATCTCCAGTTCGACAGCTGCTACCCGTTCCATACCAAGAAGTCCCGTCCATACACCCTAGCCACCCATAGTCATCGCATCTGCAGTGACAAGCTGTCCCTCTCAAAATATACCAAGGATCTCACTGAAACCTTCACAGACCATAATTTTCTTCCCACCCCTGTACAAAAACAAGTCTGCCATGCCGTATCTTTCCAGTCTCCCCGAAAGTCACACCGTCTGGCCACAGAGGAGCATTCAACTCATAACTCAGTACCACCCAGGACAGGAGCAACTGAATTACATTCTCCTCCAGGGTTTCGACCACCTTTCATCGTGCCCTGAAATGAAAAATGCCCCGCCCACTATCCTTCCCAGCCCTCCCACAGTGGTATTCTGTTGTCCACTGAACATACGCAATACACTCATCCATCCCTACATAACTTCTGCTCCCAATCCCTTAGCTCATGGCTCATACCTCTGTAATAGACCTTGATGCAAGACCTATCCCATACATCCTCCCCCACCACCTACTCCAGTCTGGTCACAAATATCACTTATCCCATCAATGGTAGTTCAAATAAAGTCATATCTTAATATGATTTGAAACTGATGCAAAGATTTAGAACATGCTGAAAGAGTACAGAAATCTAAAACTGCAACATCTCACAAAATGAAAAATTTTGTTTTATGACTGCAATATCAATGAATCATAACTGTGATCAGAAAATTCATACCAATACTCTAATGTAATCATTCGAAGAGATATGGAATAGAATTATCACATAGTTTGTCATTGGTAAAGAAAGTATCAAAAAGCAGTTCACTGGTAGCATACTCGATAAACAGTCAATCTACAAAAGAGTTTGCTTATGAAACTCTTTGTCACTCGCGTTGGAATATTGTTCAGGTTTGTGGGGACCAAACCAAATAGGTTAAACAAGGATGGTTGCAGGTTTGTGTGGCCCATGGGAAAGCATCACAGGGATGCTGATAAACCACAACTGGTAGACAGTTGAAGATCCCACGAAATCCCACTGACCAAGGTTCAAGACCAAGTATTAAGTGAGGAATCAGGGGATATAAGTCAACCTATGTATCACTCCTGTAGGGCCTGCAAAGCAAGAGTGGATGGATTATATCACGCACAGAGGCTTGGAAAGCCTCTCTTTCTGCTCTCCATGTGCAAATGGAATCGAACCTTAACACATACTACTATACTGATCAAATATTGTAACTTGGCACCCAAGCGGAAGATGCCTGGGAGCAGAAGCTTGTGATTGGCTCAATTTATTGGCTGCTGGGACAAGCCCTGCATTGTTCTCAGATGCTTGCAACTGATAAAAGAATAATGCATCGCAGAAGTTGACAGGCTCTTTGCTATTTTTGTAAGCACAAAGGCTACTTACAGTTATGGTGCACAATACTGTTTCAAAGCTATAGAAAGGCAATGAGCATAAACATTCAGGAAGGACACATTGTCAGCCAACTTCACTGATTCAAGAGGGGCCAAGTTAAACTGTGTGATCCACAAGAAGCACTCTGTGCTACGCACTTTGCAGTGGTTTGGAGAGTATTTATGTAGACATATAACATATGTTCTTCATAATAATCCACTGTATCAACTCTCAGAAATTTTTTGACTGAATACCACACGAAACTGCTTAATGGCAATCAACATCAACAAGTACGAGGAAATAAAAGTGACAAGTTTATAAAAATTGGAAAATCTCATTTGAAGCTAAAGAAGAATTTAGTTGGACAATGGAAATAGAATTAGCACACTGTGAAGTTTTTGAAAACTAGTGCTCTTCATTGTTACTCTCAATCTGTGTTTATCCATTTACAACAGAGGAAGAAAAATTGCTTGTAAACCTTTCAGTTACCGACTGTAAGAGCAGTGATTAAAGCTCAGATACAGGTTTTCCAAAATCATTCCTAGTGGCAAACAGTGTTGTTCCTTTGAAGAAACCGTGGTCGATAATGTCTTCTTGTGGGTGTTCATTCAATTAACGGAATGTTTACTAGAATACAGGAGAAGAAAATACTGTATCAATGGGATAGAAGGCAGTATGGCATTGGCCAAATGCCAACAAAATGAAAGTACATTAATAAAAATGAGCTGCATGTGGTAATTTTATTTAAGAAGAGGACTTATACCAATTACTTTATGGCAGTATGCTGTGGAAATATGTAATGGTGTCACAGTGACAGCTCCACAAAAAGATGACAACTTATAGCTAAGCAGACCACCCTGTTGCCCATGTAATTGCAACGTCTTGGCCATAAAAATGCTGAATGGCACAATCCAAGGTACAACATGGAGCACTGTGTTACCTCGTGCCACACTACCTGAGCCCCAGTAGGTGACTCGAGGCAGTGGCTTATCATAACAGAACCAAGTGTAAATAATTGGCATTACGATGCAATGTTTTTGCTGTCGACTGCTGCCTATGCCAAGAACTACTCCATGCCAGCTGTCAACCTGACTCTGATGTCCAAGGTCAATGCCCACTATCTGGAAGCTAACTACAGAAGCCACATGAACTCAGCTTACTATATAATGCCATTGATACCACTGCCTTTACAATTCCATTAGTCAAGCTACAGGTTCTTCGTGCTACTGCCCACCCAACCATCCTGAAAACTTCCTGACATTTTATGGTATCAATAATGCTCGACCCTTCTTAGAACCGTAATAGTGGATATAGCACAAGCAAACTTCAAAATTCAGAATTTCACAATAAAATGCCAAACTGCTGTGCGTTGATAATGATGATATCATTCAACCAGCCACAATGTGGCAATTATTTCTAATCTCAGTGAGACTCACTCTACCTTCAAGACTCAGTAAATGAGTGCACAAATCAATTAGACAAGTCACCAGCAGGAATAGAAGCATCTTCACTTGAGAAAGCTTTGAGTTTCAACTCTACAGTATCACCACCACTACCACTACCACTAATTTTAACAGACCTCTGTACTTTAAATGTTATAAACTTAATTAAAAAATTTTGTCCTCTGATGATACTTGGAATGTCTCCTCTTTAGGTCCAAAATATATCTTTGCAGGATTTACACTATAGTTTACACGAATTGTCTGAAATAGCTGCAGCCAAGTTCGAATGACAAAGCTAAATTCACCATAAAACCACATGACATCCTTTACTTAGTAGGTAGGTTTACTTATTATCACACTTTTTAGATTTATTTCTATAAAAAATTAATGCTGTAATTAACAAAAAGAGTACTGTTTCCAACAACTGTGCTGTTTCATGCTTTTGTGACTTCCAAGTAAACAGTTACCCAGGAGACGAAGGTACATTTTCTGCAGTCAGAAGAAAACATGTAACACAAACTTTAATAAATGTCCCTTTTCTCCACCAAAACACTGCTGCTCTACCCTGCCACTGAGGCAATCATAGTTAAAAAACATAAAAACATTCTAGTACATGTTGTGTTGTTGTTGTGGTCTTCAGTCCTGAGACTGGTTTGATGCAGCTCTCCATGCTACTCTATCCTGTGCAAGCTTCATCTCCCAGTACCTACTGCAACCTACATCCTTCTGAATCTGCTTAGTGTATTCATCTCTTGGTCTCCCTCTACGATTTTTACCCTCCACGCTGCCCTCCAATGCTAAATTTGTGATCCCTTGATGCCTCAAAATATGTCCTACCAACCGATCCCTTCTTCTAGTCAAGTTGTGCCACAAACTTCTCTTCTCCCCAATCCTATTCAATACCTCCTCATTAGTTACGTGATCTACCCACCTTATCTTCAGCATTCTTCTGTAGCACCACATTTCGAAAGCTTCTATTCTCTTCTTGTCCAAACTGGTTATCGTCCATGTTTCACTTCCATACATGGCTACACTCCATACAAATACCTTCAGAAACGGCTTCCTGACACTTAAATCTATACTCGATGTTAACAAATTTCTCTTCTTCAGAAACGATTTCCTTGCCATTGCCAGTCTACATTTTATATCCTCTCTACTTCGACCATCATCAGTTATTTTACTCCCTAAATAGCAAAACTCCTTTACTACTTTAAGTGTCTCATTTCCTAATCTAATTCCCTCAGCATCACCCGATTTAATTTGACTACATTCCATTATCCTCATTTTGCTTTTGTTGATGTTCATCTTATATCCTCCTTTCAAGACACTGTCCATTCCGTTCAACTGCTCTTCTAAGTCCTTTGCTGTCTCTGACAGAATTACAATGTCATCGGCGAACCTCAAAGTTTTTATTTCTTCTCCATGGATTTTAATACCTACTCCGAATTTTTCTTTTGTTTCCTTTACTGCTTGCTCAATATACAGATTGAATAACATTGGGGAGAGGCTATAACCCTGTCTCACTCCTTTCCCAACCACTGCTTCCCTTTCATGCCCCTCGACTCTTATAACTGCCATCTGGTTTCTGTACAAATTGTAAATAGCCTTTCGCTCCCTGTATTTTACCCCTGCCACCTTCAGAATTTGAAAGAGAGTATTCCAGTTAACGTTGTCAAAAGCTTTCTCTAAGTCTACAAATGCTAGAAACGTAGGTTTGCCTTTTCTTAATCTTTCTTCTAAGATAAGTCGTAAGGTTAGTATTGCCTCCAACATTTCTACGGAATCCAAACTGATCTTCCCCGAGGTCCGCTTCTACCGATTTTTCCATTCGTCTGTAAAGAATTCGCGTTAGTATTTTGCAGCTGTGACTTATTAAACTGATAGTTCGGTAATTTTCACATCTGTCAACACCTGCTTTCTTTGGGATTGGAATTATTATATTCTTCTTGAAGTCTGAGTGTATTTCGCCTGTTTCATACATCTTGCTCACCAGATGGTAGAGTTTTGTCAGGACTGGCTCTCCCATGGCTGTCAGTAGTTCTACTGGAATTTTGTCTACTCCGGGGGCCTTGTTTCGACGCAGGTCTTTCAGTGCTCTGTCAAACTCTTCGCGCAGTATCTTATCTCCCATTTCATCTTCATCTACATCCTCTTCCATTTCCATAATATTGTCCTCAAGTACATCGCCCTTGTATAAACCCTCTATATACTCCTTGCATCTTTCTGCCTTCCCTTCTTTGCTTAGAACTGGGTTGCCATCTGAGCTCTTGATATTCATACAAGTGGTTCTCTTCTCTCCAAGGGTCTCTTTAATTTTCCTGTAGGCAGTATCTATCTTACCCCTAGTGAGACAAGCCTCTACATCCTTACATTTGTCCTCTAGCCATCCCTGCTTAGCCATTTTGCACTTCCTGTCGATCTCATTTTTGAGACGTTTGTATTCCTTTTTGCCTGCTTCATTTACTGCATTTTTATATTTTCTCCTTTCATCAATTAAATTCAATATTTCTTCTGTTACCCAAGGATTTCTATTAGCCCTCGTCTTTTTACCTACTTGATCCTCTGCTGCCTTCACTACTTCATCCCTCAGAGCTACCCATTCTTCTTCTACTGTATTTCTTTCCCCCATTCCTGTCAATTGTTCCCTTATGCTCTCCCTGAAACTCTGTACAACCTCTGGTTCTTTCAGTTTATCCACGTCCCATCTCCTTAAATTCCCGCCTTTTTGCAGTTTCTTCAGTTTCAATCTGCAGTTCATAACCAATAGATTGTGGTCAGAACCCACATCTGCCCCTGGAAATGTCTTACAATTTAAAACCTGGTTCCTAAATCTCTGTCTTACCATTATGTAATCTATCTGATACCTTTTAGTGTCTCCAGGATTCTTCCAGGTATACAACCTTCTTTCATGATTCTTGAACCAAGTGTTAGCTATGATTAAGTTATGCTCTGTGCAAAATTCTACAAGGCGGCTTCCTCTTTCATTTCTTCCCCCCAATCCATATTCACCTACTATGTTTCCTTCTCTCCCTTTTCCTACTGACGAATTCCAGTCACCCATGACTATTAAATTTTCGTCTCCCTTCACTACCTGAATAATTTCTTTTATCTCGTCATACATTTCATCAATTTCTTCATCATCTGCAGAGCTAGTTGGCATATAAACTTGTACTACTGTAGTAGGCATGGGCTTTGTGTCTATCTTGGCCACAATAATGCGTTCACTATGCTGTTTGTAGTAGCTAACCCGCACTCCTATTTTTTTATTCATTATTAAACCTACTCCTGCATTATCCCTATTTGATTTTGTATTTATAACCCTGTAATCACCTGACCAAAAGTCTTGTTCCTCCTGCCACCGAACTTCACTAATTCCCACTATATCTAACTTTAACCTATCCATTTCCCTTTTTAAATTTTCTAGTACATGAAAAAGGAAAATTCACTTGTGAAATCTATAGAATTATGAGAGAGAATCGATTGCCAGCACTTACCCTGAGGGGCAACATTTTTATTACTGCCGGTAGACACATGTACAAAAGTACATGAAACTCTCCTAGCTTTCTGAACTATTAGTTCCTTCCTTGAGGAGGAGGAGGGGGTTGGGGGTGGGGGGTTATGTTGGGAAAGGTTCAAAGAGAAGGACAGATCACTCAGATTCCAAAGTGAAAGATATTTCCTCCACCAGAAAGAAACTAATCATTCTAAATACTTTAATGTGTGTATCAGTAGTATTACAAATGTTGCCTCCAGAAACTAAGTAATGGCCTGCAATTCAGCCTGATAATTTTTTAGTAAGTTTGGTGTACTTTTGGAACATGAGTTTTGGAAATGAGAGCACAAATGCTATTTCCAATATAAAGATCTTAATTTTTATTTACCACAGAGACTTCTGTAGCATTATTCAGTATAGTGAGGACGTGCAACTGAAAATAGTTTTTAATGTGTGTTACTTCACTGATATAGGAACTGCACACATTATTTGACACAATTTGGTACACTATAATGTACAACACTCATAGCTGTATGTGCATAGTGGAACCATTTGATTAATCACAAAGTGGACACACAAGTATGTTTCATTTCATTTACAGATCCAGATTTTTTCAAAATTTATCACAGTCAACTTTGAAGTGGAAGTACTGTTTAATATAACAATTATGCAACATTGTATAAAATGATTATGTGAATTTGTCGGATCAAATATGTATAAGATTCCACTCTTCTGAAAATACCTTTTCAAAGGTTTTTTTTTTCCTTTTTATTTTTTTTTTCAGGAAAGCAACTGATTGTCCTAAGATGAGGGGAAGCAACAGATGTGAATCTGCTATGTGCTTTCTGTGACTAGTGATGAGAGAGAACAATGACGACACATTTTTACACGAACATTATTCTCATCAAGATGTAAAATTCAGTGCATGATCTTCTGTTGTCCTTGATATTAGCCCCCCCCCCCTCTCTCTCTCTCTCTCTCTCTCTCTCTCTCTCTCTAGGCAGAATACTAATTCTGGATAAGCTGTTCCCACCTTCTTACCTTAATTCACTTTAGATACAGAGGTATTCCAACAAATGTAACATCACTGTAATAAGTCACAATCATTCTGCTTAGATCACTGAATTATTCTCTACTTTGCCACTGATTCTGTAGGGACAGCCTATCCAAGTGAACAGTATTAAAAATGTTGCTCCCAGAAACAAAGTACTTTTCTGTCAAATAAGTGTGATAATTGAGTTACTTGTAGTTTAGGCAGAAAATTTGTGATTTTTTTTTTAACCAAATACATGCTATTTCAAATGCAGACATCTGAAATAGTTCCATAATCATGAGGCAGTAGTTAACAGCAGCCAATTTAACAGTCATCACAGACAAGTAACCTTATTTGTGGTCATTCTTGTAAAATGTGATAAAACTTATCCATCATCGACGTGGAACACTGACAGTAATGGATAGTGATTTTCAGAAAAACTGCAACTAGTAGTATTTTCTGACGGTTCAATTTTTATTATACCGTGACCAGTTTTAAGTCTTATCGACATGAGATGGCGCACACTTTTCATGATTGTTAGTAGCATTGTAGGTGCCATTAACTGTGGTAATATAGAAAAAAATAGAACAAGTAAGGACTGATATGGTGAGGTATCAAGAATAATTCACATCATAAGACAAACTTCCAGACTACCTTAGGATCTAAGGAACTCCTGGTACCCCACCATGTTCAGTGCTCACTTTTTCTTTTTTCTTTCTTCTTTCTTTTTTTTTCTTTCTGGCCTCAGACGTATGTCCCCTACAATGCTGCAATTAATCATTAAAAGCAAGTACTATGTGATGATGCATCACTAGGTGGCCTAAAACTGGTCATTGTGTAATAAAAAGTGAACCATCAGAAAAGGTAGTAGGTTGCAGTTATTTCTGAAAGTCATCAAAGGTATTATATTTTTATGTAAAGAAAAACTTGTTTTGTGTTTTCACTAACAATTCAATAACAACTTTTTATTCCCACTGTGAGAACAACTATAAAGCTGCAAAATCAGAAAGATACTGAACTCTGTTACCATTTACAACATGGCTGGCTTCATGAAAGTTTTTGTGAAACCATCACAAGAGCAAGATGATAATAATAATAATAATAATAATAATAATAATAATTAAAATTGTAATTATTATAATAACAATGATTAAGATTATACTTGTAAAAAGGATATTTTGATACTGCTTAATGTCATGTACATTTACATTTCAAACAAAAAAACAACCACATGTTGACAAAAGAGATTCAGAATTAAACAAAAAGGGTCAAAGTTCTCAATCTGAGATTCTATTTGCGTCACTGACAGCATTTCATATGTAGAATGAAAAATTGTGTAAAGAAGTTATAGAAGTGGAAAAAATAATGCAATTTAACAGCACATTCTCTACAAGGTGTAAAATATCTGTTAGTGAACAAGTTTCAAGTCCAAGCTAAACATAACAAGAACTTAAAAAACTAAAATCATGTGAACTATTGAACAGGCTGATGTATTCCCACTACCCACAAACATTCCTGTGTGTGTGTGTGTGTGTGTGTGTGTGTGTGTGTGTGTGTGTGTTTGTAATTTAGCTCCATACATCTCCAGCTGTGTTGTTATAAGGCTAGTTTGTATGAGACTTTTTCTCAATAGATTCAGAGATTTTACCTTTTTTATATTGATAGAGTTGATGTACAGAAACTCTTGAGATAACAGCTGCAAGGTATTACCAGTAACAGATTTTCAAAATGCTAAATGATTTTTGTTAAGTAGTGGTGGTGGTAGTGGTTGTGTTGGTGGCAGTGATGAAACAAGAAATAGCTCCAATTGTTGTAAGTTACTCTACCCCCCAAAAGCCTATCACACGACAATTTCCAAGTGTGTATCTGTATCCACTATACCCCAGCAGCCAAAGAAACCGTTTGTCCTAGCAGTAGAAATATTTGCTCCAATTCTTAAATCAGTCCTTTGTGTTTATCCTCGCAAGTACCATTTTGGAAACAATGACCAATTTTCCTGATAGTATCAGTACAACTCATGTTACAGACAAATGATAACTTATCTGATATGTTTTAGGTTATCTAAACCACAATTACAGTGAAATGAGCTAAGACATTTGTTAAAACTAGAGACCCAAAATCAGTAATAAATACTGAAAATGACTGATCCTAGTTTTTGTACTTATAAATACTTGTATGTTTAACCTGGACTGGAGTTTCAAACAATTATGGACTGTATCTGTTCTTGATAGCAAGTCTGTGTGTCATTAACTTCTAGCATAAATATCTGAAACATCCATTACACTGTCATCACTCCAGCAATAAATGCACAAATGTTCAGAATTTATTATTGTATTTACATAATTTAATCCATGCTATGGGTACAGTCCTCTTCCAGATTAACTGATTCAGAACTTATTCCAAATTGAATGCCCAAGTCTTCCTTGACAAATGCTTGTAGTGTACATCCGGAATGAAGTATCAGTCATAGACATGTAACACACAAGAGTTATCAGTTGTTACCATACTCCTTGTTACACACTTTCATATGAAGTATACAGCTTTAATATCTGGACAAGAATATTGACAGGTATAAAATGTCTTCCTTATAGGTGCAGCGACCGCAGACTCGAACAAGTAACTTGTTTCCAAAGAAACAATTACTCTCAGAATGTAGTTCTCTATTTGCACAAACTATTGTCTCTAGCTCTTCTTGTATTCAATTCTCTCTACCTTAACTTCATCTCCAACAAGTTGGTACACGTACGTAACCACTGTTGAACTCTGTATGTCCATAAGAACGAAGGAAGGAATAATGGATCTGAAACAGATAAAACACAATATCTAAAGTATAAAATTAAGGAACTGCATTAAAAATTTAAGCACATACTATGTACCATGACTGAGTTTATAATGAAAATAAAATTGCTATAGAATCTCAACATTAGGGAATACATTTATTTGTAACCTTCAATGTCCTGAAACAGGTGAAAGTGTGGTACACTGTTATGAAATAAACCACTCAGGAGTCGAGGAAGAGAACTGACAGTAAGAATAAAAAATAAACTATGACATGTAGAATATGAAATTCAAATTAATGAGACTTCAGTGCAAAATAGTGGAGGGAAGGCAGATGGCAAACCAGGGACTAGTGCAGTATGTACTAAGAACGCATTGCCTAAATATAGAAAATTCACCTGTATAACCATTCACTAGAATGGTGTTGGATCATGAAAGATGTTGGGCACATCTAAATGACGTAAACAGCCTTGTTTCTGAAGCTTGAGATGGTTTTTAACAAGATCTATAAGATCCATAGTTGCAATACAAAATGGAAGATACATTTTATATTGCGTCCATTAAATATTCTTCCAATCCATGAAGAGGTCGTCGTGTTTTTCATGGAGGGGATTGGATTGGATTGTTTGGGGGAAGAGACCAAACAGCGAGGTCATCGGTCTCATCGTATTAGGGAAGGAAGTCAGCCATCCCCTTTCAAAGGAACCATCCTGCCATTTGCCTGGAGTGATTTAGGGAAATCACGGAAAACCTAAATCAGGATGGCCGGACGCGGGATTGAACCGTCGTCCTCCCGAATGCGAGTCCATTGTGCTAACCACTGCACCACCTTGCTCCATAATCCATGAAGAATTACTCCTGAAGCACATCAAGAAGGCAGTGGTCGTTAGTGTGTCTCCATGCTTATGTTCTTTGGGTTCAACTTTCTTCACCTGGAATACTTAAGCGTTTCACACTAAACCTGTTCCACCTTGAGGCATCACACACAACTTCACCATTTGCCAGGTGTGGTATGGACTTGCATAGCATACATCATTTACAACTTTACCTCTTCTCCCTTATAGACTGATTACAGCTAGTGAGCAATCGCATCTACTGCTATTGTTCATAGCAACTCAACATACTATTTGATGGTGCTCCAAACTGCTTCATTTGTGCAAAAGCCACTGTAACACAGCGATGGCTGTGATAAAATTGCTGTCCCCAATAACCATTAAAGTGTATTTGTGGAGCCAAGTCAGATGAAAAATAATAAGAGGAATGACTGCAAACTTCGAGTATTATGTTTATGTTACAAGAAATGGCACAAAGAAAGTCAATTACATGGAGTATCAATTCTTCACATTAATATCGTGCAACAGTGAACATGGCAGAACATTAGCATCAAGTGAAACAACCAGCATCTCCATTCAAATGCTTGTTGGCACAAACCAACAACAGAAGCTGATAAATCCTTGAGCATGATCTTTGATATCCTTGATCATGATCTTCAGTCACATCAACTGGTATTTTAACTAATATTACCTTCAAAATATATACAGATGATGGCCAGTTGCATCACAAAGACATCATTTGAAGACTTGTTCCACCCCTAATACTGTAGGAGCACTACTGCCATAACAAAACTATTTATAAATTAACCATACTCTATCCCAAGAACATGTAACATGCTTCTCCCTTCCACATAAATTTTATAAAAATACCACATACATAAAATTAAAATAGTTACAGAGATGTAGGGACTGTCACTTTTCTTGTGCTGAACTTGTAACTATGTGAACAGCAGGCATTCTATAAAACATAGAATTCCTTGTGGAACATAGATGTAACTAAGATTAGCAATCTGAACTGTTTCTTCTTTAATTTCACCTCTCCTCATTTATTTTATTTCCTGTCCCACCACATCACTCAGGTTTATTTTTGTTTATGCAACTTCTAATTTAATGCAAAAGTAAGAAAATTACACTTTTCTAGGTAGTGATATGACCTCGATAAATCGAGATTGGTAAACAATGTGGCACAAAGCTGATACTCAATCTCATTAACACGACAGGGACCTGAAACTCAAGAAACCACCACTATATGATGTGTAACTTACACAAACATTAGGAAAATGGAAACCAACAAAGTAACAGGAACTCCCTGGGAATAGTTTTTTGGCAGGGATATTCTTGTTACTAGTGCAATGGAACACACAGAACACTTGAAAATATCAGCCCACAGTGCAAAAAACTGATCTAATCAATGATCCACAAGAGCTAAATGGCATCCTGTAACCAAAATACTGTAACACCACCTACAACTGATTCAAATAAAAAGAACACTGCTTACTCAACCAACAGAAAATACGTCTTTGCACTTCTAAGAATACAGCCTACCAATGGCTCATATTGCTCACTTGACGTGACAAATCATTATGTTGTCTCATTCATATTCTGTACTTTCTTTTAAAAATATCACATGTAAATACAACAGTCACCACAACAGTCAGTTAATGTCGGCAGCATCAAATCCACGTAAAAGTTATACAGTTGATATTCCCTCATGTGTTTTTAAATAGTTTATGCACAGTATGTGTATGCAATATGCATCAAATTACTGAGTGGAAAATAATACAGGTTCGCTGAATTTACGAAATGTGCATTAAGTATGGAGGGATTACAGAAGTGTCTGATTCCACCGATCTGCTTTCACTCATGATGTCATCAATATGGCGAAAGTGGCTACTGTATGCGTCTCCAATATGGCACCTATGATGTCACTACACACACGACAACAAACACAAAAATATCTATAAATAAGACAATAACATCTTCCTCCAAAAATACAATCAAACTAACAGGACAACTGCGGAAAACTGGAGGTTTTACAGGGGGGGTAAAAAAAACACACCATATTCCCAAAACATAAAAAATGACCAACAAAAAACACACAAAACTCTATAGGTGTCTGACACTTTCCTTGATCAATATAGGTAACCCCAGCTAACGATACCAAAACAACAACACCTACAACAAAAAGCTATGAAAATTGGAATCCCACATTTCCCTTGACCACAGCTGATGATACCAATACACCAATACCTACATTTAAAACTACGAAAATTGGAATTGATCAATTCCCTTGACCTATATAGGTCAACAACCATGATGACTGATACGAAAAAACCAACACCTACAACCACAAGAAACAAAACCAAAACCCCAACACCTCAAAAGTCAAACATCCCCACATAAATTAAAACACATTCAATTCACAATAAACACATAAAACATTACAACTAGAGAAAAAAAGACCCAAAGAAACAATTACTTACCACCAACAAATTTTGGCACTGCAAAGTAGGTAGGCC